>NC_047519.1:40028647-40098647 GCF_902827115.2 Pseudochaenichthys georgianus
TAAAGGAATGGTATGCTCATGACACTCATTTTTTTTAAATTATCATCCGATAAAACAGACCAGTCTCTGCCAGTCTCTCTCTTTTTTTTTTTAATCCGATGACATTATCAGTGATTTTAAACTGATTATATACCGAAATAACATCAACACTGTGGGCGCCGCCATTTTCCGGACGTGACGTAATCCATGCGTTTGGTTTTCGAAGACACGTTGATCTCCATGTTATTTACTGTAGTTTCTCTCTTCAAATATGCCTCACTGTATCGCGAAATATTGCCACAATTCGGATAGGAACAATCCACGGAATGCGAAAGATTCACAGGCTCATGTATGCAGCGAACATTTCAAATATCCGGACGACTACTCTGAGAGTATGATGAAACATAACATGGGATTTATGGAACAACCATTACTTAATGGAGATGCAGTACCATCGGTCTTTCTGGTGTCATCACCGACCAGGACACCAGTTCGGCCAGTTGAGAAATCGCCCTCTGCAAGTGTGAAGCGACGGAGGAGCAGAAGTAGTGCTCGGAGTAAGAATAAGGTTATGTTATAGCGCATTTCCATTGCAGCGGCTAGCCCCGTTTTAACGTCCTTTAGCGTCCAGGCCAGGACAGTTTTTGGTGGCCTTTCCATATAGCGTAGTACCGGCTAGTGTGTATTTCCCCCCAGTTTTTTCCGGCCCCATAACATCGTGATTCTATGGCCAGGGACAACGAAGCTGAGTATGCTAAACTAGAGAGGGAATCGCTAGCAAGGGTGGTACTACATGCATACATATAGTATCTTATATCATCTTCCCATTATACACACATGCATTTCCAAACATCTGGACTACCTATGTTGCAAATGTATTATCTCTTCAATTTACACACGGCATCTATTGCACGTCTGTCCGTCCTGGGAGAGGGATCCCTCCTCTGTTGCTCTCCCTGAGGTTTCTCCCATGTTCCCTTTAAACTGTGGGTTTTCTTCGGAAGTTTTTCCTTGTACGATGTGAGGGTCTAAGGACAGAGGGTCTTAGGACAGAGGGTGTCGTATTGTCATACTGATATGTATGGCTGAATTCCCCCATCCAATCTCTTCACATTGGTCAAAACTTCTTCCTCTGCTGACGAGTCCGAACTCAAATACTCCGCCATGTTTCCGTGTGTTGACAAAGTGAACGCATGGATGACGTCACGACCATCACGTGACTACTGAAAATGGCAAACATGGCGGCGGCCAGACGGAATATACAGGTCTTGATAAAAAAGAGCTATAAAATCATTATTTACCGGGGAATATCGCTGATTTCTTCAGGGTATGGTTTAAACATAACGTTTCACTAAATACTGAAGTTTTGATTAATTATCTAATGAGTGGACCATTCCTTTAACGTGGCTTTTGTGGTCATTTAATCTTTTATGATTCGTATGACGTTTGAATCCTTCGTCAAGCACTTTGTGACTTTGTCTGCGTTTTATAAATAAATGTTACTTACTTTACTTTACTTACTTATTTAATGCTGCTCATTGGTTGTTTACATTTTATCTTACGACGGCGACATCTTGTTGTTGTTGTTGTTGTTGTTGCTCGTATCGGTACCTTATTATACTATAATCATGACACTAATGCTGCTCACTAGTTGTTTGCATTTTCTGTATTTGCTGACTGATCTAAATCTGACACTAGATCAGATCACTGGAGATGTCCCATCCTTTCATCTGGAGCTCAGCGAAGAGGTGGTTCCCCCCTGCGGTCAAAAGCCAAATATATGTTGGACTGGAATTAAATAAAAGTGTAAAGAAACTCTAATTTGAAGGGGAAAGTGTAGGGGGGAGGGCAGATGGACTTCAAGGCTTTCTCCACTTCCTCGTTCCCTCCCGTTGGCAGCTAACAGGCTGGAGTAATTGGTGTGTGGATGAGACAGTGATCAAACGAAACCTTCACACCTCCATCACACTTAATGAACGCTCAACAAGCAAATACAGAAGAGCTTTGTAGTCCCTTCGCCTGCAAGAGTATATGTGTTTGACTGTATGTGTGTGTGTGTGTGTGTGTGTGTGTGTGTGTGTGTGTGTGTGTGTGTGTGTGTGTGTGTGTGTGTGTGTGTGTGTGTGTGTGTGTGTGTGGTGTGTGTGTGTGTGTGTGTGTGTGTGTGTGTGTGTGGTGTGTGTGTGTGTGTGTGTGTGTGTGTGTGTGTGTGTGTGTTGGTGTGTGTGTGTGTCTGCCGTGATTGCTTGTGTTATTTTTAAGGCAATTATTTTTGGTTTTAAGCCACGTCAATCACTCCGACATTATCCGCTCTGACACGAAGCGCATTCAGATAAGTCGTCTAATGGCACATATATAATAAGTCAACACTGGGACACATTTGTACATTCCTCCCAGTGTGAGTGTGTGTGTTCTTGTCCCAGGCAATGTAGTAATACCTTTGGGGGATTGAATTCAATTATCTACAAAATTACAGAAGAAAACAAAATTCACAATGTGTGGATTTCATGGAAAAGTAATTATTTCCGTCTCCCGGGAGCGTAGACAAAGAACAGATTCCTTAACATCGTTGCTTACACTGTTGCTGTCTCGGTGTGCCTGGAGAGATTGGAAATGGGGTTGAAAATGTTGTTGACAGTGAATTACCCAAGTGCCTGTCATTGTTTCTGTTACTTTCGAGTAGATTCTTATGTTAAGTTTTTACCTGCAAGAGTCAGTTTCAGAAACTGTTTCACTCATATATTTTGTACAAGTATAGTCAACACCTACAATTAATTTAAGACTGGTTTTACGCCCTGTAAATGGAAATTAGCATTTTTTTGGATCTTTTGAATTCACTTAGTCTCATGACAGCATCCTGATGACAAAGTCCATCCACTTTATCAATCTTGTTTTAGACTCTTTAAGATCATGTTTTGGTTTTATGGAATTTTAGCGATCAGTCGCAACACATTCCATTTTCCAAAATCGTCTGTCACTTTATCAAAACATTTTATATTCCATTTTCGACAGCTTTTCTGTCACAACAAGGTCACATGAATCTACCTAATTGTGCATGACTAAAACCAGACAGAAGACAAATTGAACGACGAGCAACATCTAGCAGCTAGCTCTAGTCACCAAAGTATGCAAAAAAAGCTTGAATATTGGACCAATTGTATAATCGTTAGCTATAACAACTTTAAACGTAAATAATATATCAGTGCTTTGGCTTTCAGGTAGTTTTAAAGCTTCTTGATTCACAGAAGTCCAAATCAACTGCATTATATTTGGTCAGGTCAACACTGACGTCCACACAGCGGCGTGCGTTGACGCTTCACCATTCACTTTGAATGGGGTGACGTCACGTTTCGCCGAACTGCATTGTGGGAAGTGGAGCTTTGCTGGCGTGGCTCGCTGCAAAAGTTGATCAATGTTCAACTTTTGACGCCTCGGCAGAAGCAATCGAATCATATGCCAGTACAAGCTCTAGCCAATCAAACCGCTGCTTGTGTGTCAGGGGCGGGAGATTCATGTGATTGGTTGTTGGTCGAGTTTCAGACACGCCCGCGGGAAGCTTCAACGCACGCCGCTGTGTGGACGGGCCGTAAAGGAGATGTTGAACGTATGTCCCATACTGCAAACACATGTCTTAAGCAGAAACTAAAGTATGGCATATCTCCTCACTTGTTTTGTACAATTTCCAAAAGATGTATGAGGTGTAGGCAGAGAAAGCAGAGTAAAAGTACAGTAAATAAACCATATTAGGGAAATGTTTGCCTCTTATTTTATTCCTCTATTCCATTCCATTGCAATGTAAATACTGTTATATTTTACTACATCTTTTTTATATTTTTTTATATTTTTCTACTTCTCAACCTGTGTTTTTAACTCTTGTTTTTATGCACAAGTCAAATTCCTCATTTCTGATTCTGATTCTGACATGTGTTCAGCAAGAAGAGGCTTAATGTTCACTGTTTTGAGATGTGGAGTTGCATTTCACAAACCCTAACCCTAACCCTAACCCTAAATGTGGATACACAATTGATGAAACTGTACATTGAAAATATCATGTTGACGCAAGACAGATGGTTTTTAAGGACGTTACATCTCGCTTAGAGTGTTTTCTAACAACCTGCAGGGTTTCTAAAAGTTTGACTTCAATTTAAATTGATAAACATATGTCTCGTATCCTTGATTTGGGAGATAATCACTACTTCACTGATGTTGGAGTCAAAAGGGCCAGATTATCGTGTTTGTGAGTTCCTGGATTGCATCTCTCGACTCATTTGACCTGCGTCTCTCGACGCCACGGCTCCATCAGTGTTGCTCCACAGGGACTAAAGACGGTAATAACCAGTGTGACGTCGCAGCTGTCGCACTCTATCTGTTTGTGTCTTATAATATATCGAGGATTAAAAGACTAATGTCGCAGCAGGGATTTGGAAAAACTTGTCCATGTATTTAAAAATGGCTCCAAAACAGTTGATAAAAAATAATGAAAATAAGGTGTTTTCACTTGAAATAAGTAAATCTGCCAATAGAACAAGTGAGAGTTAGCTTGCTAAGATGTATTGAAATTGGATATTTAGATAAATCAGATCTTGTAATTAGCTGGGAAAACATGTATTTTGAACTATATTTGACAAGAATGCTGTGTTACAATATAAACCGCAAATGCTCAACAGTTTTCTGTTTTCTGATGTTGGTGATTTTCCAAGGAATATGTGAAAAAACATTCAACGACTTAACAAGATGATGCATTGTCTAAAACAAGACCTGATATCTCACTGCAGTGTTACTTCTGAAGTTATTGTGTCTTATAGCAGGTGTCAAGACATATTCTGACTAGATATTAGACAAATATACTCGGCAAGATTTCGAGTTGTTGTGGTGTGCGACAGACCTTCAGTCGACTCGACTACTGTAATAGTGTCTTTACAGTAGTGCTGGGGGGAAACAATTATTTTGAAAACGATTAATCGGGCGATTATTTGATCGATTAGTCGACTAATCTAACGATTATTTTTCTGTTGTTCAATTCATAAAAAACGTAATGTAAAAAAAAAAATGTCACGATACTGTGTCTCAGGGGATCTTAATATTTAACAAACTATTAATGTGTTATACCAGATTAACGGGAATAATCTCAGCTAACTGACGATACAAACCATGTTTACCAAAACAAAACACAAGTCTCATAAGAAGCATCTAAATGACCCCTGAGCGAAAAATGCTAACGGACATTGGCACAGAACTCACGATAAAAGTACCCTTATTACTTATCGTAGCTGCACATACAAGATATCTGATTAAAGCTGAGACTCCACAGATTATGTAGGTATATAGTATCATCACTGAGTGATCCGGACTCGCGACAGGGGAAGCAAATACAGTCATCACAACACGTACCTTTACAGAGCTTCTAGGGAGATCGTCTCACCACCGTAGCTGTCAATCTGATCAAAAGACGTGTTCAATGGCATTACAATGAGAAAAAACGCGGCTGAATCGGTTAATCCATAGGTTTTTAACGTCTATAAAAAAAATGATTGAATTTATAATCCATAATTCCATTTTAATGTAAAAATCGGAGAGCAAATGCTAGCTGCTAATGGTAGCCACCACAGCTAGAACTGCTTGTTGCTGTGGGTGACCCACGTGTGTAGCGACGCGTCGCTACAGCACTACTTTACAGGTCTCACTAAAAAGTATATTATAATTTCTGTCCCGAGAGTCAGTCGAAGGGTCTGTTCTCTCTTCTCCGTGTTTCCTGCAGAGAAGTTCATCCAGAAGGTTCTGCAGAGCGTGGGCCGGCACCATGTGGACGAGGACGTCCTGACGCAGCAGGACCTGAGCCAGCTGTCTCGCCTGATCACTGAGGCTCTGCAGGTGGACAAAGATCAGAACCAGAACCAGAACCAGAACCAGACACCAGGAACCAGACCAGGCAGAGATGGCAAAAGTACACACATCCTTTACTCAAGTAGAAGTACACATACTTGTGTTTAAAAATACTTGGTAAAGTAGAAGTACTGACGAAACTCTTTACTCAAGTCAAAGTAAATAACTTTGAAATGTACTTCAGTAAAAAGTACCCATAGCTAGCAGCTGCTTTAAAGAAGTACCTGACCTCCCTTCGTATTAAAAGAACTAATGTCATTGTTAGCTAATGAATGTTCCATGCTGAACAACGCAACATGACAACGTTTCCATTGGTCCCTCTTCTTTAGAGAAGACCAGGAAGTGATGGATACACGGATCGTGTTCAAATCAATAGGCACGCAATGACTCTAAAGAATAATGATCACGCACCAACACACATTCAGACTAAAGGAACCAGCTGTTTGGGAAATGAGAGAAGTAGAAAGTACAGGTATTTGAGTTCAACATGTAAGAAGTAGAAAGTACAGGTATTTGAGTTCAACATGTAAGAAGTAGAAAGTACAGGTATTTGAGTTCAACATGTAAGAAGTAGAAAGTACAGGTATTTGAGTTCAACATGTAAGAAGTAGAAAGTACAGGTATTTGAGTTCAACATGTAAGAAGTAGAAAGTACAGGTATTTGAGTTCAACATGTAAGAAGTAGAAAGTACAGGTATTTGAGTTCAACATGTAAGAAGTAGAAAGTACAGGTATTTGAGTTCAACATGTAAGAAGTAGAAAGTACAGGTATTTGAGTTCAACATGTAAGAAGTAGAAAGTACAGGTATTTGAGTTCAACATGTAGAAGTAGAAAGTACAGGTATTTGAGTTCAACATGTAAGAAGTAGAAAGTACAGGTATTTGAGTTCAACATGTGGAAGTAGAAAGTACAGGTATTTGTTCAACATGTAAGAAGTAGAAAGTACAGGTATTTGTTCAACATGTAAGAAGTAGAAAGTACAGGTATTTGGTTCAACATGTAAGAAGTAGAAAGTACAGGTATTTGTGTTCAACATGTAAGAAGTAGAAAGTACAGGTATTTGTGTTCAACATGTAAGAAGTAGAAAGTACAGGTATTTGAGTTCAACATGTAAGAAGTAGAAAGTACAGGTATTTGAGTTCAACATGTAAGAAGTAGAAAGTACAGGTATTTGTTCAACATGTAAGAAGTAGAAAGTACAGGTATTTGAGTTCAACATGTAGAAGTAGAAAGTACAGGTATTTGTGTTCAACATGTAAGAAGTAGAAAGTACAGGTATTTGAGTTCAACATGTAAGAAGTAGAAAGTACAGGTATTTGTGTTCAACATGTAAGAAGTAGAAAGTACAGGTATTTGTTCAACATGTGAGAAGTAGAAAGTACAGGTATTTGGTTCAACATGTAGAAGTAGAAAGTACAGGTATTTGTGTTCAACATGTAAGAAGTAGAAAGTACAGGTATTTGTTTCAACATGTAGAAGTAGAAAGTACAGGTATTTGAGTTCAACATGTAAGAAGTAGAAAGTACAGGTATTTGGTTCAACATGTAAGAAGTAGAAAGTACAGGTATTTGTTCAACATGTAAGAAGTAGAAAGTACAGGTATTTGTGTTCAACATGTAAGAAGTAGAAAGTACAGGTATTTGGTTCAACATGTAAGAAGTAGAAAGTACAGGTATTTGAGTTCAACATGTAAGAAGTAGAAAGTACAGGTATTTGTGTTCAACATGTAAGAAGTAGAAAGTACAGGTATTTGTGTTCAACATGTAAGAAGTAGAAAGTACAGGTATTTGGTTCAACATGTAAAGTAGAAAGTACAGGTATTTGTGTTCAACATGTAAGAAGTAGAAAGTACAGGTATTTGTGTTCAAACATGTAGAAGTAGAAAGTACAGGTATTTGAGTTCAACATGTAAGAAGTAGAAAGTACAGGTATTTGTGTTCAACATGTGAGAAGTAGAAAGTACAGGTATTTGTGTTCAACATGTAGAAGTAGAAAGTACAGGTATTTGTGTTCAACATGTAGAAGTAGAAAGTACAGGTATTTGAGTTCAACATGTAAGAAGTAGAAAGTACAGGTATTTGAGTTCAACATGTGAGTAGAAAGTACAGGTATTTGTTCAACATGTAAAGTAGAAAGTACAGGTATTTGTGTTCAACATGTAGAAGTAGAAAGTACAGGTATTTGTGTTCAACATGTGAAAGTAGAAAGTACAGGTATTTGAGTTCAACATGTAAGAAGTAGAAAGTACAGGTATTTGAGTTCAACATGTAAGAAGTAGAAAGTACAGGTATTTGTGTTCAACATGTAAGAAGTAGAAAGTACAGGTATTTGGGTTCAACATGTAAGAAGTAGAAAGTACAGGTATTTGAGTTCAACATGTAAGAAGTAGAAAGTACAGTATTTGTGTTCAACATGTAAGAAGTAGAAAGTACAGGTATTTGAGTTCAACATGTAAGAAGTAGAAAGTACAGGTATTTGGGTCAATCCATTGCAGCGGCTAGCCCCGTTTTAACGTCCTTTAGCGTCCAGGCCAGGACAGTTTTTTGGTGGCCTTCCATATAGCGTACCGGCTAGTGTGTATTTCCCCCCAGTTTTTTCCGGCCCCATAACATCGTGATTCTATGGCCAGGGACAACGAAGCTGAGTATGCTAAACTAGAGAGGGAATCGCTAGCAAGGGTGGTACTACATGCATACATATATTATCTTATATCATCTTCCCATTATACACACATGCATTTCCAAACATCTGGACTACCTATGTTGCAATGTATTATCTCTTCAATTTACACACGGCATCTATTGCACGTCTGTCCGTCCTGGGAGAGGGATCCCTCCTCTGTTGCTCTCCCTGAGGTTTCTCCCATGTTCCCTTTAAACTGTGGGTTTTCTTCGGAAGTTTTTCCTTGTACGATGTGAGGGTCTAAGGACAGAGGGTCTTAGGACAGAGGGTGTCGTATTGTCATACTGATATGTATGGCTGAATTCCCCCATCCAATCTCTTCACATTGGTCAAAACTTCTTCCTCTGCTGACGAGTCCGAACTCAAATACTCCGCCATGTTTCCGTGTGTTGACAAAGTGAACGCATGGATGACGTCACGACCATCACGTGACTACTGAAAATGGCAAACATGGCGGCGGCCAGACGGAATATACAGGTCTTGATAAAAAAGAGCTATAAATCATTATTTACCGGGGAATATCGCTGATTTCTTCAGGGTATGGTTTAAACATAACGTTTCACTAAATACTGAAGTTTTGATTAATTATCTAATGAGTGGACCATTCCTTTAACGTGGCTTTTGTGGTCATTTAATCTTTTATGATTCGTATGACGTTTGAATCCTTCGTCAAGCACTTTGTGACTTTGTCTGCGTTTTATAAATAAATGTTACTTACTTTACTTTACTTACTTATTTAATGCTGCTCATTGGTTGTTTACATTTTATCTTACGACGGCGACATCTTGTTGTTGTTGTTGTTGTTTTGCTCGTATCGGTACCTTATTATACTATAATCATGACACTAATGCTGCTCACTAGTTGTTTGCATTTTCTGTATTTGCTGACTGATCTAAATCTGACACTAGATCAGATCACTGGAGATGTCCCATCCTTTCATCTGGAGCTCAGCGAGAGGTGGTTCCCCCTGCGGTCAAAAGCCAAATATATGTTGGACTGGAATTAAATAAAAGTGTAAAGAAACTCTAATTTGAAGGGGAAAGTGTAGGGGGAGGGCAGATGGACTTCAAGGCTTTCTCCACTTCCTCGTTCCCTCCCGTTGGCAGCTAACAGGCTGGAGTAATTGGTGTGTGGATGAGACAGTGATCAAACGAAACCTTCACACCTCCATCACACTTAATGAACGCTCAACAAGCAAATACAGAAGAGCTTTGTAGTCCCTTCGCCTGCAAGAGTATATGTGTTTGACTGTATGTGTGTGTGTGGTGTGTGTGTGTGTGTGTGGTGTGTGGTGTTGTGTGTGTGTGTGTGTGTGTGTGTGTGTGTGTGTGTGTGTGTGTGTGTGTGTGTGTGTGTGTGGTGTGTGTGTGTGTGTGTGTGTGTGTGTGTGTGTGGTGTGTGTGTGTGGTGTGTGTGTGTGTCTGCCGTGATTGCTTGTGTTATTTTTAAGGCAATTATTTTGGTTTTAAGCCACGTCAATCACTCCGACATTATCCGCTCTGACACGAAGCGCATTCAGATAAGTCGTCTAATGGCACATATATAATAAGTCAACACTGGGACACATTTGTACATTCCTCCCAGTGTGAGTGTGTGTGTTCTTGTCCCAGGCAATGTAGTAATACCTTTGGGGGATTGAATTCAATTATCTACAAAATTACAGAAGAAAACAAAATTCACAATGTGTGGATTTCATGGAAAAGTAATTATTTCCGTCTCCCGGGAGCGTAGACAAAGAACAGATTCCTTAACATCGTTGCTTACACTGTTGCTGTCTCGGTGTGCCTGGAGAGATTGGAAATGGGGTTGAAAATGTTGTTGACAGTGAATTACCCAAGGCCTGTCATTGTTTCTGTTACTTTCGAGTAGATTCTTATGTTAAGTTTTTACCTGCAAGAGTCAGTTTCAGAAACTGTTTCACTCATATATTTTGTACAAGTATAGTCAACACCTACAATTAATTTAAAGACTGGTTTTACGCCCTGTAAATGGAAATTAGCATTTTTTTGGATCTTTTGAATTCACTTAGTCTCATGACAAGCATCCTGATGACAAAGTCCATCCACTTTATCAATCTGTTTAGACTCTTTAAGATCATGTTTGGTTTTATGGAATTTTACGATCAGTCGCAACACATTCCATTTTCCAAAATCGTCTGTCACTTTATCAAAACATTTTATATTCCATTTTCGACAGCTTTCTGTCACAACAAGGTCACATGAATCTACCTAATTGTGCATGACTAAAACCAGACAGAAGACAAATTGAACGACGAGCAAACATCTAGCAGCTAGCTCTAGTCACCAAAGTATGCAAAAAAAGCTTGAATATTGGACCAATTGTATAATCGTTAGCTATAACAACTTTAAACGTAAATAATATATCAGTGCTTTGGCTTTCAGGTAGTTTTAAAGCTTCTTGATTCACAGAAGTCCAAATCAACTGCATTATATTTGGTCAGGTCAACACTGACGTCCACACAGCGGCGTGCGTTGACGCTTCACCATTCACTTTGAATGGGGTGACGTCACGTTTCGCCGAACTGCATTGTGGGAAGTGGAGCTTTGCTGGCGTGGCTCGCTGCAAAAGTTGATCAATGTTCAACTTTTGAAGCCTCGGCAGAAGCAATCGAATCATATGCCAGTACAAGCTCTAGCCAATCAAACCGCTGCTTGTGTGTCAGGGGCGGGAGATTCATGTGATTGGTTGTTGGTCGAGTTTCAGACACGCCCGCCGGGAAGCTTCAACGCACGCCGCTGTGTGGACGGGCCGTAAAGGAGATGTTGAACGTATGTCCCATACTGCAAACACATGTCTTAAGCAGAAACTAAAGTATGGCATATCTCCTCACTTGTTTTGTACAATTTCCAAAAGATGTATGAGGTGTAGGCAGAGAAAGCAGAGTAAAAGTACAGTAAATAAACCATATTAGGGAAATGTTTGCCTCTTATTTTATTCCTCTATTCCATTCCATGTGCAATGTAAATACTGTTATATTTTACTACATCTTTTTTATATTTTTTTATATTTTTCTACTTCTCAACTTTTAACTTGTTTTTATGCACAAGTCAAATTCCTCATTTCTGATTCTGATTCTGACATGTGTTCAGCAAGAAGAGGCTTAATGTTCACTGTTTTGAGATGTGGAGTTGCATTTCACAAACCCTAACCCTAACCCTAACCCTAAATGTGGATACACAATTGATGAAACTGTACATTGAAAATATCATGTTGACGCAAGACAGATGGTTTTTAAGGACGTTACAGCTTAGAGTGTTTTCTAACAACCTGCAGGGTTTCTAAAAGTTTGACTTCAATTTAAATTTGATAAACAATGTCTCGTATCCTTGATTTGGAGATAATCACTACTTCACGATGTTGGAGTCAAAAGGGCCAGATTATCGTGTTTGTGAGTTTCCTGGATTGCATCTCTCGACTCATTTGACCTGCGTCTCTCGACGCCACGGCTCCATCAGTGTTGCTCCACAGGGACTAAAGACGGTAATAACCAGTGTGACGTCGCAGCTGTCGCACTCTATCTGTTTGTGTCTTATAATATATCGAGGATTAAAAGACTAATGTCGCAGCAGGATTTGGAAAAACTTGTCCATGTATTTAAAAATGGCTCCAAAAACAAGTTGATAAAAATAATGAAAATAAGGTGTTTTCACTTGAAATAAGTAAATCTGCCAATAGAACAAGTGAGAGTTAGCTTGCTAAGATGTATTGAAATTGGATATTTAGATAAATCAGATCTTGTAATTAGCTGGGAAAATGTATTTTGAACTATATTTGACAAGAATGCTGTGTTACAATATAAACCGCAAATGCTCAACAGTTTTCTGTTTTCTGATGTTGGTGATTTTCCAAGGAATATGTGAAAAAACATTCAACGACTTAACAATGATGCATTGTCTAAAAACAAGACCTGATATCTCACTGCAGTGTTACTTCTGAAGTTATTGTGTCTTATAGCAGGTGTCAAGACATATTCTGACTAGATATTAGACAAATATACTCGGCAAGATTTCGAGTTGTGTGGTGTGCGACAGACCTTCAGTCGACTCGACTACTGTAATAGTGTCTTTACAGTAGTGCTGGGGGGAAACAATTATTTTGGAAAACGATTAATCGGGGCGATTATTTGATCGATTAGTCGACTAATCTAACGATTATTTTTTCTGTTGTTCAATTCATAAAAAACGTAATGTAAAAAAAAAAATGTCACGATACTGTGTCTCAGGGGATCTTAATATTTAACAAACTATTAATGGTTATACCAGAATTAACGGGAATAATCTCAGCTAACTGACGATACAAACCATGTTTACCAAAACAAAACACAAGTCTCATAAGAAGCATCTAAATGACCCCTGAGCGAAAAATGCTAACGGACATTGGCACAGAACTCACGATAAAAGTACCCTTATTACTTATCGTAGCTGCACATACAAGATATCTGATTAAAGCTGAGACTCCACAGATTATGTAGGTATAGTATCATCACTGAGTGATCCGGACTCGCGACAGGGGAAGCAAATACAGTCATCACAACACGTACCTTTACAGAGCTTCTGGGAGATCGTCTCACCACCGTAGCTGTCAATCTGATCAAAAGACGTGTTCAATGGCATTACAATGAGAAAAAACGCGGCTGAATCGGTTAATCCATAGGTTTTTAACGTCTATAAAAAAAATGATTGAATTTATAATCCATAATTCCATTTTAATGTAAAAATCGGAGAGCAAATGCTAGCTGCTAATGGTAGCCACCACAGCTAGAACTGCTTGTTGCTGTGGGTGACCCACGTGTGTGTAGCGACGCGTCGCTACAGCACTACTTTACAGGTCTCACTAAAAAGTATATTATAATTTCTGTCCCGAGAGTCAGTCGAAGGGTCTGTTCTCTCTTCTCCGTGTTTCCTGCAGAGAAGTTCATCCAGAAGGTTCTGCAGAGCGTGGGCCGGCACCATGTGGACGAGGACGGCCTGACGCAGCAGGACCTGAGCCAGCTGTCTCGCCTGATCACTGAGGCTCTGCAGGTGGTGGACAAAGATCAGAACCAGAACCAGAACCAGAACCAGGACCAGAACCAGGACCAGGACCAGGCAGAGATGGCAAAAGTACACACATCCTTTACTCAAGTAGAAGTACACATACTTGTGTTTAAAAATACTTTGGTAAAGTAGAAGTACTGACTAAACTTCTTTACTCAAGTCAAAGTAAAGAGGCTTTGAAGTGTACTTCAGTAAAAAGTACCCATAGCTAGCAGCTGCTTTAAAGAGTACCTGACCTCCCTTTATATTAATAGAACAATAATGTCATTGTTAGCTAATGAATGTTTCCATGTGAACAACGGCAACATGACAACGTTTCCATTGGTCCCTCTTCTTTAGAGAAGACCAGGAAGTGATGGATACACGGATCGTGTTCAACCAATAGGCACGCATGACTCTAAAGAATAATGATCACGCACCAACACACATTCAGACTAAAGGAACCAGCTGTTTGGGAAATGAGAGAAGTAGAAAGTACAGGTATTTGAGTTCAACATGAAGAAGTAGAAAGTACAGGTATTTGGGTTCAACATGTAAGAAGTAGAAAGTACAGGTATTTGAGTTCAACATGTAAGAAGTAGAAAGTACAGGTATTTGAGTTCAACATGTAAGAAGTAGAAAGTACAGGTATTTGAGTTCAACATGTAAGAAGTAGAAAGTACAGGTATTTGAGTTCAACATGTAAGAAGTAGAAAGTACAGGTATTTGAGTTCAACATGTAAGAAGTAGAAAGTACAGGTATTTGAGTTCAACATGTAAGAAGTAGAAAGTACAGGTATTTGAGTTCAACATGTAAGAAGTAGAAAGTACAGGTATTTGAGTTCAACATGTAAGAAGTAGAAAGTACAGGTATTTGAGTTCAACATGTAAGAAGTAGAAAGTACAGGTATTTGAGTTCAACATGTAAGAAGTAGAAAGTACAGGTATTTGTTCAACATGTAAGAAGTAGAAAGTACAGGTATTTGAGTTCAACATGTAAGAAGTAGAAAGTACAGGTATTTGAGTTCAACATGTAAGAAGTAGAAAGTACAGGTATTTGAGTTCAACATGTAAGAAGTAGAAAGTACAGGTATTTGGTTCAACATGTAAGAAGTAGAAAGTACAGGTATTTGAGTTCAACATGTAAGAAGTAGAAAGTACAGGTATTTGAGTTCAACATGTAAGAAGTAGAAAGTACAGGTATTTGAGTTCAACATGTAAGAAGTAGAAAGTACAGGTATTTGAGTTCAACATGTAAGAAGTAGAAAGTACAGGTATTTGTGTTCAACATGTAAGAAGTAGAAAGTACAGGTATTTGAGTTCAACATGTAAGAAGTAGAAAGTACAGGTATTTGTTCAACATGTAAGAAGTAGAAAGTACAGGTATTTGAGTTCAACATGTAAGAAGTAGAAAGTACAGGTATTTGGTTCAACATGTAAGAAGTAGAAAGTACAGGTATTTGTTCAACATGTAAGAAGTAGAAAGTACAGGTATTTGGTTCAACATGTAAGAAGTAGAAAGTACAGGTATTTGGTTCAACATGTAAGAAGTAGAAAGTACAGGTATTTGGTTCAACATGTAAGAAGTAGAAAGTACAGGTATTTGTTCAACATGTAAGAAGTAGAAAGTACAGGTATTTGGTTCAACATGTAAGAAGTAGAAAGTACAGGTATTTGGTTCAACATGTAAGAAGTAGAAAGTACAGGTATTTGAGTTCAACATGTAAGAAGTAGAAAGTACAGGTATTTGGTTCAACATGTAAGAAGTAGAAAGTACAGGTATTTGAGTTCAACATGTAAGAAGTAGAAAGTACAGGTATTTGGTTCAACATGTAAGAAGTAGAAAGTACAGGTATTTGAGTTCAACATGTAAGAAGTAGAAAGTACAGGTATTTGTGTTCAACATGTAAGAAGTAGAAAGTACAGGTATTTGAGTTCAACATGTAAGAAGTAGAAAGTACAGGTATTTGGTTCAACATGTAAGAAGTAGAAAGTACAGGTATTTGTGTTCAACATGTAAGAAGTAGAAAGTACAGGTATTTGTGTTCAACATGTAAGAAGTAGAAAGTACAGGTATTTGAGTTCAACATGTAAGAAGTAGAAAGTACAGGTATTTGAGTTCAACATGTAAGAAGTAGAAAGTACAGGTATTTGAGTTCAACATGTAAGAAGTAGAAAGTACAGGTATTTGGTTCAACATGTAAGAAGTAGAAAGTACAGGTATTTGTTCAACATGTAAGAAGTAGAAAGTACAGGTATTTGAGTTCAACATGTAAGAAGTAGAAAGTACAGGTATTTGAGTTCAACATGTAAGAAGTAGAAAGTACAGGTATTTGGTTCAACATGTAAGAAGTAGAAAGTACAGGTATTTGGTTCAACATGTAAGAAGTAGAAAGTACAGGTATTTGAGTTCAACATGTAGAGAAGTAGAAAGTACAGGTATTTGGTTCAACATGTAAGAAGTAAAATTACAGGTATTTGAGTTCAACGTGTAAGAAGTAGAAAGTACAGTATTGGTTCAACATGTAAGAAGTAGAAAGTACAGGTTATTTGTGTTCAACATGTAAGAAGTAGAAAGTACAGATATTTGTGTTCAACATGTAAGAAGTAGAAAGTACAGGTATTGAGTTCAACATGTAAGAGTAGAAAGTACAGGTATTTGGGTTCAACATGTAAAGAAGTAGAAAGTTACAGTTATTTGGGTTCAACATGTAAGAAGTAGAAAGTACAGGTATTTGTGTTTAGAAATGTAAGAATTAAAAGTAAAAAGAAGTCAGAAAAATAAGTAGTGGAGTAAAGTACTGATACCAGAAAAATGTACTTAAGTACAGTACACAAAGTATGTACTACTTTCCAGCTCCACAGGGACTACAGACGGTAATAACGATCTCGCTGCTGTCGCTCTCTATCTGTGTGTCTGTTTGTGTGTTCTCATCCATTTGTACGTTTCTCGCATGCCTGATCCCACGTTTTGTGTCACACACAGTTCGGGCATTAAGTATTTTTCCTGCTGCACTGCACCGCCATCTGCCCCGACTCAGTGTCGACATGTGTTCAAGTGTCACAAAGTGTCGCTCCCGCAGTCACAACGTCTCCCGACTCCCCCGTCTGTGCAGGACGCAGCAGGGAAGATGTGACAATAAGCTCTGGTTATGAACTGGATGAGTTATTCTGAGATGTTTCTGTGAAGATATGACACTGGTTTGAGTCATTGGTTTCATCCCAGTTAAGTGGATTCTCTATTTTTAGAATCAAACCACATACTTTTATCATTTGTTTCAATGAGGCATGTTTTTTTTGTCATTTAAACAAGAAATGAACTGTGATATTTTGAAGACAACTGGTTCGTTCAGTTTCAAACCAGTAGTCAAAAAAATACTGAGTTTCCCATTTGTGCCGTTACTGGCTCCCTTTCCCTACGTGAAAAGGATAAACATAAGAACAGGGCTTGGCAATATATAGACCGTACCTCGATAAGGATAGGGGCTAAATATGGTCTGACCCTTTAGATATAATAATATTGTTATTTTGACACTTTCCTGATTATTATTGACAATCTCATCATGTTAATACTTGTCACCCTCTGTCTGAAACCAGAGCCCAGTCTGCTCTGATTGGTTAGCTGGCCGGCTCTGTTGTGATTGGTCAACCGCTTAGAGATGTCCCGCCCCTTAGCCTATCACGTACAATGTGTTGGAGCGCTAGCCAATAGAAGCGCGATTGTTACAGCGTGATGTGACTTTGTTCTAGAAGTAAACAAAGGACTCCAATGGAGGGGATTTTAGCTGCAGACCATTTATATCAGGGGTCTCCAACCTTTCTCCACCTGAGAGCTACTTTGAAAAAATGAAAGTGGCCAAGAGCTACTTGCATCACATCGCTTACATTTATTCACATAGCACTCATCAGTTGAATTAAGCTATACTTTTGTACACGTGTGAAATTGCAATACCTAAAGCTTATCAAACATCTTAACTTCACATCAAGGTCCAAGAAAACGAACATTTCTTACATATTATTATGGCCCGAATAGTAAGTACTTCACTGAAAATTCACATAAATGTCCTTAATCACCACCTTACAAGCATTGTATGCACTTATGGTCAAATAAGTGCATTCATTCTTTTTTACAGTTATCGAGATGAATGGCACTGCATGGAGTCCACCATAGAGGTGTCTGCTGGACCCACTTAGGTTCACTAATAGAGTCATTTACATGTTCATCAGTCGGTCTTGTTCTGTATTTAAATTTCATTCATGCCAGAAAAAGCTGCTTCACAAAGGGATGTACACAGAACCAAATAAAGCAGACATGTTCAGTGCTGCTTGGTGAATGTTCTTATAGTTTTCTGGGTCTACAAGGCTCCAGAAATGTTGTGAGTTTTGCTGAGACTTCAGCTGAACATGATTTTAGAGATTTATAACCTCCATCTCCATCTCCACAGACACTGAACAGTTCAGCCATCTTTTTCTATTTCTTCTTCTTCCTTGTCTTGACATTAAATTATAAACCATAATTAATCAATTGTAGGTCTAGCCTCCCTATATCTGTGTGTGGAATTGTTCCATCCTCAAAAACAAAAAACTAATACTTCTGCAGTCTAGCTGCAGCTTCTAGCAACGGTCTTCTGTTAAAAAAAGGACACTGCATGTCCTGAATGTGGCTTCACACACATGACTTAAGTCTGAACACAGCAGACAACAGGAGTATTTACAACAGCATTATACAAACAAAACTAGTGCATGTGGGTGCACACTCACATTCTCTGTCTTACTGTTACATGAATCCCATGAATGTATGAGACTAAGTTAGCTTCATCATCTCAAGTGATTAAGTGAATAATAAAGTTTCTATCGTGTCACTATCAGCCTGTCACTCATTATTTTCAGGGAGGGGGCGGGGCTTGGAGGAACGGAGAGGAGACGGTGATCGCGGAAGCTTTCCTCCTGCCTTCACAAACTTTACACAAGTATTTATCAACTGAAAATAGCGAGAGGACATTCATACTCTGCAATTCAAGACTTGATTGAATCCACCAAAAACCTGACATGACGATAACGAGTGTTTTTCAAAAACACAAATCCCTCCCTGTGTGTCTCTGAGCCGCAGCGACGCGGACTGATTCAGAGCGGGTCATTCTGCTGGTGCTGCTGGAGAAAGCAGACTGCTCCATGGTGTCGCTGTGCCGCTGTCACGTCTGTTCCTTGATCTCTGCGTCACGGACCAATTTTATATTCGTGTGACAGAAAAAATTCTAAAATAAAAAAACGTTATTGTCCAGCCGCGGCCGAAAAATCAAGAAGCAACGTTACTACGCTATAATCGAGCGGCGAGCTACTGAAAAGCTGCCCGCGAGCTACCGGTAGCTCGACGTGTTGGAGACCCCTGATTTATATACAACATCTTGCAAGAAACAGCGTCTGAGGGCTTCTTAACATTTAATAAATTATTATTAACGGGAAGGAACTCAGCTTTCAGACAATAGTAACCATGTTTAGCTAAACGAAACAAAAGGGTAATAACAAAGGCTCTGAAAAAGAAAATGCCAAAGCAATTAGCACAGAACTCAAGGTACAATACCCTTATTACTTATCGGATCTGCACAAACAAGATATCGATTAGCAAGCTGAGATTCCACAGATTCCAGACATATAAGTATCATCACTGAGCGATCCGAACTCGCGACAGGGGAAGCAAAATCAGACATCACACCACGTAGCATTACGGAGGAAACACGGGAGAAGTTCTTACCTATGCTGTTGTTCTGATCAACAGTTGTGCTCAATGGCATTACAACGATCAAAACACTGCTGGAGGTTCATCCATCCATAGGTTAATCCAATGGTTAATCCAAAGGTTAATCCAAAGGTTAATCCAATGGTTAATCCAATGGTTAATCCAATAGTTAATCCAATGTGTCTGTGTCTCTTTGAAATGATAATCCATCTTCATATTTATGTCAATAACGGAGATTTCATATCAGCTGCTACCAGAGTGTATGCCAGCTTCCGGTTTTAGGCATTCTGGCTACGCGTCTCTCATTCTCCAATGGGTAATGTTTAGATGGATTTTCGGAACCGCCCCTCGATTCTATTGGCTCTAACGGTTCAAAAGAGGTGTCAATCATAAAAATCGACCGAGGGGGGCCAGAGAAATGGAAAATCCACCCAAATGACCCCAGAAGTGGGTTTTCTTTCTAAACCTCTTTAAAAGGTCAAATATCACTTGTTGTGCATCAATCTTGATACAGGGTACTTATTATATGTTGTACTTTGGATTTCTAAAGCTTTTAGTCTCCTATCCCATCATTCAAGGGTGGTTTTCACTGTAATGTTTTTTTTTGACGGACACTATAATTTACATTTTTTTACTATGTTCAATCTGAATTTACTTTAAAATAAAAATATCTATATTGATTCTGACTTTTCTACATCCGACTCACAGGTTTACCATTACTCTGAGAGAAAAGATTATTAATGTACCCCTTTTAGAAGAGAAGATATGGTCATCTGTTCTGGGAATGTAATCTTTGAGCCTGAGGCCTGAAAAACAGGCTCGGGGCTCAACGGGTTAACCGTCAGCATGTAGTTTGGTCCAGATGTCCCGCAGGTGGTAAAAGTCTAAAGGTTAATTGGCGGACTTTTCCTCCAACAAGGAACCTGGGAAAACTAAAAGTTGTCGCCATTACATTGCTTATAAGTTATGTATGAAGCTAAGACTTTAGTAACCACCAATAAACTTTAAATGGTGCCTTATTAAAAAAAGTGGCAAAATGTCAAAATCTCTCTAGTTTGCAATTAACTACACGCAGGACTGATGCAGAATAAATGAATGAATGTGTGTGTGTGTGTGTGTGTGTGTGTGTGTGTGTGTGGTGTGTGTGTGTGTGTGTGTGTGTGTGTGTGTGTGTGTGTGTGTGTGTGTGTGCGTTCGTGTGTGTGTGTGTGTGTGTGTGTGTGTGTGTGTGTGTGTGTCTCCTGGGAGTTTCCCTCCCCACTCAGCAGTAATGAGCTATGCAGGCAACATTTTGCTTATAGGCCCGTAAACAACGTACTTATTAAGATGGAAGTCGCCGCGGGCAACCGGGCTAATTCGGATACATGTGCGTGGAGCCAGGCTTTCGGAGGGGCGTTTGTTTGTGGAGGCGGGGGGGTACAAGTCAATCTGCCTGTACACAGAGGAGAAGGATGATAGACAGAAAAGGCTGGAGAGGATTTGCGCCCATATTTGGCGTGAATACTGAGTACAGAGAGAAAGAGAGAGACAGTTATTGAAAGGGTAGAAAGATGTTCAGAGAGGATAAGAGGCAAGAGAAAGAAAGAAATAAGCAGAGGAAAAAGGAAATTGGACATCGAGACAGAAAAAGAAAGAGTGGGTGAGCAGACGGAGATTAAAATAGAGAATGAGTGAGTCAGACGTGGAAAGAGAGACAGAGGGAAAGTCTGAGTCACAAAGATAAAGACGGGAGAGGAAAAGTGAAGCATACGGAGAAGAAGAAAGTGGGAGAGAGAAATAAGAAAGTGACACAAAGACTGTGAGAGAGAGAGAGAGGAGAAGCTAGCAATCAGAGGAAAAGAGAGACCATCATAGTGAAAGTAGAAAATGAAAGAGATGGACACTGAATGGAAATGACTGACTATGGACATACAGTAATCGGGGTTTCAACATAAGAGAAAAAGGTCAGATTGAGTCTGATACAAGAGGAAGACGAACTGAGGAAGACGAGTACAAGGGAAAGAGAGTAAAAAGAAAGTGAAACTTGATAGACAGGCAATCAGAAAGAGAAACCAAGTGGAGAAGACGACTTCCACTGTTAATATCAGCGTCTTCCTCCATGTTGGAGTCGGAGCAGAGATATATAAAGAGAACTGGAAGCAGGACCCCGTTCATTACTATAAAAGTTGTTCTGAGGCGCATTGATGGGTCGGCAGGGGGTCCGCGGGGTCTTAAAAAGTATTAACAGTTGATAAATCAATTTAGCGAAAATTAAGGCTATTAAAAAGTATTAAACGGCATTTTCCAAGGTGTTACATTTAGTAGCTTGTTTTCAATAAGTATCTAAAGTGTCCAAAGAGGTTGTGTTCTACAGTCTGCCTGAATGTAGTCATGGCGTAGGCGTGTAGTGTGATTCTGTGAAGTTTATTGATGGCATCCCGTTGGGTTTGACGTCATCTGAACAGGACGTCGCACGCTCACTGCTTGATAGCGCGCAGAGGTCCGTTTACGCCGGTTGCTAAGCAACATCGTTATGGGGAAATGCAAGTCTGCATCTCTTGGGAACAATGCCTAAATCAAATACTACTTTCGAATGGTTTCTTTTTCTAATAAACCCTGCATTGGGTTGGTCACACAATTAATTCTCTTGTGCTTTGTTCCATCTGAATTATGAAAGGAGTTATCACAAGCTGTTGAGTTGTGCTATCTTACAATCCACACTGTGTAGTCAATGTGAGGTGAAGTGTGTCGCCAATGTAACCGGTTGGAATTCGAAGTGGCGATGAGGTCTTAAAATGTATGGAAAGGGTTTTAAAAAAGGTCTTAAAATGTATTAAATTTGACTTCAGGATTCCTGCATAGACCCTGATCAGACACTTTGAAGGAACCATCTAAAAACAGGAAGTTAATAAACACTA
Source organism: Pseudochaenichthys georgianus (assembly GCF_902827115.2). NCBI lineage: Eukaryota > Metazoa > Chordata > Actinopteri > Perciformes > Channichthyidae > Pseudochaenichthys > Pseudochaenichthys georgianus. Next base: position 40,050,863 of record NC_047519.1, read on the forward strand.
CAATCAATCAATCAATGTTTATTTATATAGCCCAATATCACACATGTTACATTTGTCTCAGTGGTCTTCACAGTGTGTACAGAATATCAGTATGACAATACGACACCCTCTGTCCTCAGACCCTCTGTCCTCAGACCCTCTGTCCTTAGACCAGGGGTGTCAAACTCAATTTCATTGCGGGCCACATTAGCATAAAGGTTGCACTCAAAGGGCCGGTTGTAACTATATAAATATAAATATACATAAAATAATGTATTATATTACATTATTGGATTATTATCGGATAGGGTAATAACTTCGTAATTAATTACGTCTGAAAGCAGAAGTCTAGGGCAAATAATTGCAAGTCTCTTCAGTGCGCATGTTACAAAATGAGATGCATTGTGGGACATGTAGTTTATGGGCAACCTGCTTCTGTAAAGCGGCACGTAACCGTATAATAAACGTATTATAATCTTTGCAAGCTCTTGCGGGGCCTCATGAAATGAAGTCGCGGGCCGGATTTGGCCCCCGAGCCTTGAGTTTGACACCCCTGCCTTAGACCCTCACATCGTACAAGGAAACACTTCCAGAGAAACCCCACAGTTTAAAGGGAAAATGGGAGAAACCTCAGGGAGAGCAACAGAGGAGGGATCCCTCTCCCAGGACGGACAGACGTGCGATAGATGCCGTGTGTAAATTGAAGAGATAATACATTTGCAACATAGGTAGTCCAGATGTTTGGAAATGCATGTGTGTATAATAGGAAGATGAATCCATGAGGATATCCATCCAGGACCGATGATCCAGGACCACAGCCACGACTCAAGATCCAGGGCTCACGATCCAGGACACAGGACCGCAGGATCATCCATGACTCCGGATCCCAGCGTATATAGACACCAAAAAGAAAGACATGTGGGGAAGCTGGGTTAATCGGAACATGAGAGGACACAGGTACAGACAGAGAGAAGGAAGAAGTGAGATGTCCCCCGACAAACTAAGCCTATATCAGCAAAACTAGGGGCTGAATCTAATCAGCCCTAACTATAAGCTTCATCAGAAAGGAAGTCTGAATCGCTCCTGATCATCTGCAACTCTCTGTATCTCTCATGAAACCAATAGGTACAAAATGTTCAGTTCAAACATTTACAAAAAAAGGTTTCATGGTATTTAAATGTATATGTTATTTAGATTAATAGTATACTCGTGTCTAGTCTAGAAAATAGTAGACGTGTGCATTTAATTGTGAAGTGGAGTTTGAAGGAGAAGCCTATTCTTCCCAATGTCTCATACAGAAAGTGTCAGAACGTGATAACCCTGAATGTTGCTGCCGGTAAGTGTTATACTTTTATCGCCGTACACAGATCGTACTCATCTCTCCACAGCTGTCCGACAGATTCAAAACGAAGAGGAAGAATCTTCCGGTTGGGGTTCATGGTGAGAAATACAACACCCAACAGCAGCACAAATAGATAGTAAAGATACAAAGGGGACTGAGCTAGCTGTATTAAAAAAAGCGGTTCTAGGGCCAACCAATTAGCTCTGTTGGTGAAGGGTCACTTAAATAAAGGCACTGGAGGCGTGCGGCGCAGTGGGTTGTGCGTTGGTGTTCGGATCAGGGGGTTCAAACCCCACTGCAGTCGGCATGTCGACACTTCACCCCAAAGTGCTCCCGTGGGGATTGCCCACAGTACTGAGTATGGAAGTCGCTTTAGATAAAAGCGTCTAACATGTGACATGTAATGTAATGGATGCCCCAAAAACCTTTAACAACAAATCAAATGGTTCTCATAATCCTGATGCAAACATTTACAAAGTAAAGGTTTCATGGTATTTACATTTAAATGTTACTTAGATGAATATAAGTATACTCGTGTCTAGTCTAGAAAATAGTAGACGTGTTTACACTAAGTAACGGTTGGAAAAATAAATAAGACATTTAGAAAGAAAGTACAAAAATCACTGAAACGTGGTGGCGAAGTCCATAGGGACTTGGCTTGGCAACTGGAAGGTCACCAGTTCAAGTCCCGGCAAGACCAGGTGCTACCGAGGTGTCCGTGAGCAAGCCACCGTTCCCCACACTGCTCCCCGGGCGCCGTTCAAAATGGCAGCCCACTGCTCCTAACACTAGGATGGGTCAGATGCAGAGAAACAATTTCCTCACGAGGGATTAATAAAAGTATATATATATATATAAAGAAAACGATTTTGAGTTTTACTACAATTTCAATTTTTTGTCGAGGATATGCTGATTCTAAATCACGGTTAAGAAAGTCCCGAGAGAGGGCAGTGTGTCCCAACGCTGGCCATACTGAATATGTATTAATACCATAGATACCATCGTCTTTGAAGAAGCAGCCTCATTCAGCTGAGGATGAAAAGACGATGGTTACTCTGTCCTCATGTTTCCACGGCTGCTTCTCATTTCCTTCTTCAGACACTTTCAGAAACCCATCGTCCTCCTCCGGGTCATTTCACTTCCTCGCAGCACCCCTTTCTCTACAGCTGTCTCACATTTAAGCTTTAGTTTAAATGTGTTTTACAACGTCCTGTCCTTTACATTTTTCCTTTCCTGTCCTCTACCTTTCATCTGATTCTTCTTTAACGAGTTCAAGGAACCGGAGCAATTCATATCCAATGTTTTTTTATTATTCCTTCAAGACCTTGTCCTGGTTTTGACAAAATGACACATTAATATATATTTGAGGAGCCGAGACATGTCTGCGGCACGACACACAGGATGATGTTATATGATGTAAACAGGGAGATGGATGACCCGGTCATATCCAGAACATGATCAAAATAAGAAGTAGACTGAAAGCAGAGATGTAGACACACTAGAAAATATAGATAGAGAGAACTGATCTCATGGGACAACAAGTCAGAGGATTAAACAGGAAGTAAGAAAGAGAGAAAGTGAACACGAAACAAACAGAAAAATAAAAGAGAAATCCTTAATGAAGGAAGGAATTTGAGACGGACAAGAGCGAACAGAAGGTGTGTGTGTGTGTGTGTGTGTGTGTGTGTGTGTGTGTGTGTGTGTGTGTGTGTGTGTGTGTGTGTGTGTGTGTGTGTGTGTGTGTGTGTGTGTGTGTGTGTGTGTGCGTGCGTGCGTGCGTGCGTGCGTGCGTGCGTGTGTGTGTGTGTGCGTGTGTTCGAGTCAATCTGGTGAAATTACATTTTTCTTGTTAACACTGAAATGTCACAGGAGGTTAATTTATGTCTGTTGGATGAGATAGTGCAGTTACTGACGTGGTGACGACAAAAAAGACAGGTGTGTGTGTGTGTGTGTGTGTGTGTGTGTGTGTGTGTGTGTGTGTGTGTGTGTGTGTGTGTGTGTGTGTGTGTGTGTGTGTGTGTGTGTGTGTGTGTGTGTGTGTGTGTGTGTGTGTGTGTGTGTGTGTGTGTGTGTGTGTCTAAATGTGCATGTGTGAGAACAGAAGGAAGTCATCAGACGGACATCTTCGTTCATGTGTACCCTTCACACCGCCTCTAAACCCACACCTGCAAATAAATACATAATTTAACTTTTTCACAGATTCACTTTCACTACAGAAACAGAGAAGCACCGCTGTGTACAGGATATCTTCATATTGCTGAAACGTACTGACGTCAATACATTTACTAATGGAAACAGCTTATTAGGGCCAATGTAGGTAAACAAAAAGATAGGAAAGGAGAAGGGAAATGTTAAGAGAGTTAACGCTATAGGCGCTTTCACACCAAGTACTTTTCCCAGGAATAGTTCCCGGAACTTTTATTTCCCCGGAACTATCTAGTAAATCGCGTTCACACCGGAATAAGCCCCTGAGGGAGGATTACGCAAATGAAGCCGCTGACGTCTCTTCTTCTTCTTCTTCTTCTTCTTCTTCTTCTTCTTCTTCTTCTTCTTCTTCTTCTTCTTCTTCTTCTTCTTCTTCTTCTTCTTCTTCTTCTTCTTCTTCTTCTTCTTCTTCTTCTTTGGGTTTACTGGCAGGTCGCCAACCATCCGAAGTCCCGGGTAAATCGCCAGAAGCGCCAACATCACTCCACCGATCCCACGTTTTATTTTGTGTTGCCATAAATTAATCTCTCTCCGTTGGTGTGCTAATGCGAGGAAATAAAATGGCGGCTTCACAAAAACTTTTCAGAGTTTTACGGGGCGTGGTTTGCAATCCGCCCAGCCAATCAGAAATGTGAACCTTTTTCTCCCCAGGAAAGTCCCTGCTCTCTAGCAGAGACTAAAATGGGGTGAAAAGGTTCCCGAAAAAATAAATGTTTTGGTGTGAACGCAACATCCCAGGAACAGAGATGGGGTCGTTACTAAAAAAAAGTAATATATTACACTACTTCGTTACTCTCTACATAAAGTAACTCGTTACTTTACTCGCAGGGCCGGCCCGCCCCTCCCTGCAGGCAGATCACGCAGACTGCTAACGTTTCAAATGTTCTCTTTAGTTCAGTTTCCATTGTCGCATAAGACTGATCCAGATCCTGAATGTTCTCCTATCTGACCGTGGCTGTCCTCTGTCTCCTGCTATCTGACCGTGGCTGTCCTCTGTCTCCTGCTATCTGACCGTGGCTGTCCTCTGTCTCCTGCTATCTGACCGTGGCTGTCCTCTGTCTCCTGCTTTCTGACCGTGGCTGTCCTCTGTCTCCTGCTATCTGACCGTGGCTGTCCTCTGTCTCCTGCTATCTGACCTTGGCTGTCCTCTGTCTCCTGCTATCTGACCGTGGCTGTCCTCTGTCTCCTGCTATCTGACCGTGGCTGTCCTCTGTCTCCTGCTATCTGTATATTTTGCGCAGTCTATCTCTGCTCACGCTGTTGCGTCGGCGTGTTCTCCTGCGTGTTGGCCATGTGTTGCACTGGAACCAGACACCGCAAAGACTTCAGCCGAGCACGTACGAACTGCGCATGCGTGAGTGGCAATAACTCTCCTTACCAGCAGGCGGCGGTAGTGTGTATTCGTCATTCAAAACAGGCAACAACCGGAAAACAGAGAAGAAGAACAGACGTGTGTGATATAAATAAACAGCAGCTATGTGCGTTAGCTTCACCTTAGCATGTGTTCTTTGCAGGTGTTTGTTGAGGTTTGATTATGACTGATTTTAGAAAGTAACGAAGTAACGCGTGTCGGGGCAATGTTAGTAACTGTAGTGTGATTACTGGATTATAAAAGTAGCACGTTACACTACTCCATTACCGACAAAAGTAATATTATTACAGTAACGCGTTACAGCCAACTCTGCCCAAGAACTATCGGAACTATTTCTGGGAAAAGTACTCCGGTGTGAAAGCGCCTTATGATTAAAGTCACACATTTACGAGAACTAAAAGAACGGCTTTATTTCACTTTGCAAGATTGGCTAAACCTCATCTCCAAACAGATGCTGCGTATCGTGTCTGCACCGGATGACCCAATCAATGATGGATGACTTTACAATCTAATGAGCCACTAAGGAATGTCTTTATCCCAGAATCACCATATTAGTAAGTCTCAAAATGTCAAAGAGTCCCTGCTCTGGGAAGAAAACACGATAGTGATTTGGTGATTTGGTATCTGTCCTCATTAACACGTGTGTTTACCGTCTGGTGTGTGATGAGGTGGATCCAACCTCGCAAAGTGAAGCAAAATATGGTTCTTTGCCCGAAAAAAACACTATAATTTCTGAGCTTTTTTCCAATAAATGTGAGACTTTCACTCTGATTTTCTTTCTTGTTAAAGTAACTCTTTAATCCGAGGGAATATACAAATGTTTTTCTGGTAATTTTACAACTTTTACCTAAAAAGAAATGTGTTTTATCTCAGGGAATAAAGGAGTGCTGTCCTCGTGAATTAATACATGTAATCTGGAAAATGTACTTATTTTCTCTTTTTTTATTTCCTCTGACAAGGATCTTGGAGAATGTCAGGGAATATAAATACATGTACAGCTTTAATATTAACAAATGCCATAATTCCCTGGTCACATATCCAAACCAAACTTTACAATTGCACTCTTTGTTTCACTTTCTATCCACACACACACACACACACACACACACACACACACACACACACACACACACACACACACACACACACACACACACACACACACACACACACACACACACACACACACATATGAAGTGAACATGTGCAGCACATGCATGACAGCATGGACATGCACATGCAGCCATGTACAGAATGCAGTCCCACACGCACACGCACACACACACACACACACACACACACACACACACACACACACACACACACACACACACACACACACACACACACACACTCGGTGACACAGTCATGCACATGCCGCCGCCATATGCTATCTGGCTCTCACACACATGCACTCAGACATTCCTCCTTCACACACGTTCACATGTGTGCAGTCGCCGAGCTTGTTTCCATGGAAACGTGCGGGGCAAGGTGTTAATGAAAGACTTTGTGATTGTGAAAGAGCCTCCAAATGTTCACCTGTACCTGCAGCTGCACGGTCTGAAGACATGCTGTTCCAATCACATGCAAAACACACAGTTATATGTGGAGTAGATAACAAGTAGGATATCAGCATCAGTTATATCAGTTCTGTGCACTTCATACAATAAGAGATACAGTTACTCTCTTTAGGACAGCTGCTGATCTTAGGCCAGTTGATATGACTGTTTCTAGGAGCAAACACTGTGATGTCGATGCAGAGAGAAATGATCCTCCACAGTCCTTTTTACTTGCAATAAGAGTTGTAAGAATAAGATCAGGTCAGGGCCAATGTCCATATAGCGAGAGCGTCCTTTGTTGTGGCCCAAATGCACTTCTTTCTGAACCCTCCACTGTTTTGGTGCAGCTACTGCGAGCGCTTCGCTGCCAGAAAGAAGACACTCTGGGACACAGGGACAAACTGCTTTAAATCAATGATGACTCCCCACGGACGGCCTGAGACGGAACTTGTTTGACCTCTTATATTCCTGTATGGTTCAACTCTGCAGTCACCATGTCACTAAATACGAAAGTAACCTGATGTGTCTTGAGTGGAAGGACTAAAATGTTACGTCTTAGCTGTCAAAATGTCCCTGAACGTCTTTCCCTTAAGGGCAATTCCTCAGAATAAAGAGGTATTTGAGATATTCTTCGACACATCTCACATCTGCCGTTTCTCACACCCGACACGTCTGACTCTGAATTCCAGATTAAATGGAGTCTTGAAATGGACCGGGTGTGTTTCGGCTGTGAAGTGCTCTGCAGCCTCTTCAGCCTCTCTTTCTATTCTCTGCCTTTTTTTTCCAGGTGAGTGAGCGTCGGGGGAGATAAGCCTGTCACCGTCTCCCTGCAGACTGAAGCACGGGGAGCACATCTCAAACAGCGGGGAGACTGGCCAACAGCGATAGCCCGCCAACATCTCCATGAGACGGGTGAGGAGGGGGAGGGGGAGGGAAGAGGGGGAGGACGCATCAAAAACCTGGCATACTTTCACAGGAACTCAGGCTCCAGGCAGACCTATCTGTGACACAGCCCGAGTAATTGTTTTTCTTCCAAACGAGATTCACTTTGGTGTCAGAGCAGAGAGGGGGGAAGAGCTCATGATGGATGGAATGGAGACGGGGAATTTGAATGAGAGGCTTCAGCGCAGAATGGAGGCTGAACAGTTTCAGTGTTGTGTTGTGTTTCAAACACTGTATACAACCTGTATGTCTTCAGCAGACTCACACCGGCTGACACACGATAAAGAAGAGACCGTATCCAGACACATATTAAAGGTATTTTGTTCCTTTTACGGTGGCCCTGACGCGCAAGTCAAAACAACATTTCAGAAAACACATCTTCTTTCCAACTCAGTTTAAAATTAGTGCAGAAACAGCTGAATAGTACCAAACAGGAAATACGTGACGCTGTCGAGTGCTGACCAATCACGAAGCGTCATTTCTTGACTGGCAGCGAAACAACCAATCACAGCAGTGCTTCTCCGGCTGGCTCTGTCCAATCACAAACAAGAAGTGTTCTCCCTAAGGCCGGCACCAGATGGACACACGGAAATGGAATTGTGAATTTCGCACGAAGATGGCCCCGAACTTGGTCAACAGCCAAGCAACAGCCGAAGCAAGTACGATGCCTACAGAAGGCCACACGATGGCACCCGAACCACACACTCCGTCATGATGTTTCCATAGCAACAGCAACTTCCTGTCAACAGCGTAAACTCGCCTTCAAAATAAAAGCATCTAAATAAAACAGGAAGTTAACCTAAATTACATTTAAGACATAAAACTGCAACGAAAGTAACAAAAACAATGTAATATCCTTTTCAGTTTCACAGAACACAGATTGTACTACAATACCATGGCTACATGACGGCATTGCGAGGGCTTCACGTAGTTGTGTTGCCAATCGGGCAGCATCTTGTTTCCTTCGTTTTGTCTTCATGAGGCGAAAAAAGCCCGACGGCACTGATGATCACACGAAGTAAAGACGAAGATGACACGATTTGACAAGATGCCCTCACGATGGCCTTACGAAGGGCAAAATGGACGCACGAATTCAACACGAAAATGAACCTTCGCAAGGTCTATTTTTTGGCACGCCAAAGATTTTGCCACCGCTCACGAAGCTTCTGCCGGAGCCTGAGAAACTCCACCGGCGGTCAGACGATGGCTTAAGATGCCCTCACGAATGGCCCGATGTTGCTACGATCACAGCCGAATTTGAACATTTCCTTTATCGTGTGTCCATCGGGTGTCAATTTCGGGACAGTGTGACGCGAGCTTTAAGGAATACCCTTTCAGTCATTTTTGAAATGCATAGTGTTTTGTGAAATGTTGCCCTGGAAGACAATTTAGATCAATGGGCAACATTTTATTATGTTCAATTACATGTATTCAAGACGGAGATTATGTTTTAATTTCAACATGTAATGGCTTTTTGTTTTACAAGTATTTTTGTGATCACATTTTTATTGATGTTAATACACGACATGTACAACTACAAGCACAACATTTATTTATTTTTATTTATTTATTATTATTTTAATTTTATTTTTTTTCCTTAAATGAAATAACTGAAAAGTACACAAGAGAAACAACAAAATGAGATAAAAAATAATTACTTACAAAATATACAAAATGCAGAATTCAGAACACACAAGACAACGAAAATAAAATAAACCCTACCCTCCCTCCCAGACATATAAACACACACAGACAAAGACACACACACATAAGGTGTTCGCTGTTGGGTGTTTTACAAGTATTGAAAGAAATGTTGACATACCAACAAATATGCACAACCTTTGAAATAATCCTTATTTCACTGCCATTGAAAACAGTACATCATGTACATTAATATACAGATCAAATTGAGCTGGTCATAATTAGTTTTCTTGATTTACTCACTATTTCAAAAACATCCCAACTTTACAAAATGTTTTATTTTGAAATAAAAGTCCCCACATTTCAAAACGAAGTCCTCCCTCCAAAATGTCCTCGCTACTTGAAGGTGTCCTTGCTTAAGGAGAATGTCGGCATTCAACCAAAAAGGGTTTGGTCTTTCATAAACTATTCATCTTTTTCTTTAAAGTCCAAACTAACAAATATGTTCTCACTTTCCAGGTCAAAAACTCTCACTTAACCCCTTTCACAATTTGACCAAAAAAGCCACTTATACCTCCGCTAACATCGGACTTTTGCCTAAGTAGAGGTAAGGTTAAAACTGGCATTTATTCCCGGAAACCAACATGACACTCGGGTGGGACTGCTAATATTCATCCCTTTCACACTGAGATGCTGTGACTCTTTATGATCTCATGGTTCAAGGTTTGGAAGAAAGACTGAATAGGCAACAGATCTAAAAAACACAAAACGGAAAGACACAGTGGGAAAAGAGTCTATATCACATATTTTATGCAAGTATCTTTTTTTAAAAGACAGGGTGCACGCTCATATAATTGTGAAAGGGTTATAGGAAGACAGCTCACGCACGACCCTGCTTTTCTTGTACATTGAAGCACACCTGCACACTTCAAATGTCTCCCTACCCACGCATGCACACACTGGCCTTTCATTGTTACTCACACACACACACACACACACACACACACACACACACACACACACACACACACATCATTCCCCACAGCCCTCCGCACCATGTGCACAGCGCCGTCGGGGCTACTAAATGTTCTCCGGGTTAACTATGCGTGCGGCCCATTAGGTGGTCGTGCAGGTCAGAGCCGACATGTGTAATTTCCCCGACGTTTATGAACGGAGGCCAACAGCCCACTAGAGGCTCATGGGAAGCAGGTGGCTGCTGGACGCTGACCCTCCACAGGTGACAGGGGGCCTGTTCTCATTTTTGATCAGGAACTATACGACCAGGAGTTTAATCTCCAAATGATACTTTCTACACTGAACAAAAATATAAACGCAACACTTTTGTTTTTGCTCCCATTTTCCATGAGATGAACTCAAAGATCTAAAACATGTTCTATATACACAAAATAACCATTTCTCTCAAATATTGTTCACAAATCTGAAAAAATGTGTGATAGTGAGCACTTCTCCTTTGCCGAGATAATCCATCCCACCTCACAGGTGTGGCATATCAAGATGCTGATTGGACAGCATGATTATTGCACAGGTGTGCCTTAGGCTGGCCACACTAAAAGGCCACTCTGAAACGTGCAGTTTTGCTTTATTGGGGGGGGGTCCGGAAACCAGGCAGTATCTGGTGTTAGGGTTAGGGTTAGGGTTAGGGTAATGTTGTAAATCGAGTGGCCCATGGTGGTGGTGGGGTTATGGTATGGGCAGGCGTATGTTATGGACGACGATTCACACATCTCTATTACGTCTTAGAACTGTTTGTGAATCAATGAACGCTGAAAAAGAGGGAAACATCGTCTTTTTGGACGTCAAAGCAAGTGAAGTGTCCCAGAGTTTTTAAATCATTCGTATTTTCTGACTTTGTTCGGGATGAATTTGCAGTTTTCTCGTATTACAACCACAGCTGGTCCGTGTACAAGCTCTGAGTGAACCACTTTGCATGGTAACCACTTGTCATCCTTTCACCATTACTTTGTTCAGTGAAGTATGAAAAGGGTCATTTTCTGCCCTGTTATTTAAAAAGTGGTGTGTGTGAATCTATAAAGGGGAGAAAAATCAGCGATGTGAGAGCGCTAAATGCTAACGCTAATTGGAGTCAACTTGAAAACCAGCAGCATATTTTTTATTGTAGCATATGGGAAGTGTATTTACAAAATATTCTTTCGCAGTGACGCTGAGGGGCATTAGTCACCAGTGGTGGAACATATCCTTTACTTAAAGAGGAAATATGATGTTCATTTTCAGGTGTATATCAGTATGTCGTGTCTGCTCTGATTGGTTAGCTGGCCGGCTCTGTTGTGATTGGTCAACCGCTAAGAGATGTCCCGCCCCTTAGCCTATCAAGTACAATGTGTTGGAGCGCTAGCTAATAGTGGGAGAGAAACTTTTGGATTTCAACCTATACCGACCATTTATATGCACTAAAACTATATAACTACACTACAGGAAATAGAAAACCCCAAAAAGCAGAATAGGGCCTCTTTAAGTAAAACAATATTGTCCAAACAATATAAAAAATCGCCTTTACAATTAAAAGTCCTGCATTTTTGTATTTTCTTTTTCATCAAATGTAATTCATATTGAAATATTTACAGTTAGTGTTTATTGATATTGTGTCAACATCTCTTATCGTCTTAGTCGTGGAAATTATGTTTTTGATGAACATATACAGTGGGGAAAAAAACTATTTAGTCAGCCACTCTTTTTAAGTGGGAGAACTTATACAATTGGTGGCTGACTAAATACTTTTTTGCACACTGTATGTACAGTCATAGTTGGTGTTGTTAAGTAAATGTTAAAACAGAAATGGAAGGAACAAAAAAATCCAGTTGTCAGTCTGACTCTTATGGGGTGGATATTCATAAAAGGGACTTTTCCCATGTTCAAAAAATGGCATTAAATCAACGGATGACAGCGGAAAAACGGACTTATTGTCAGTCGTGCTGGGTATTATCTTTGTCCCTGTACCGTACATGATGTATGCAGGTGCGACACCGTGTGAGCCATAAATCTCTCCACACTCCGTAACCTGTGTGTCACCTGTTGACTGAAGCAAGCTAATGAATCATCTATGAGCTCAGCGGCAACAGGACCACCTGCACACACACACACACACACACACACACACACACACACACACACACACACACACACACACACACACACACACACACACACCACACACCACACACACACACACACACACACACACACACACACACACACACACACACACACACACACACACACACACACACACACACACACACACACACACACACACACACACACACACACACACACACACACACACACCATATTGAGAGAGATACTCCTCTTTCAGGTGCAAATGAAGCCTGTTTTTTTGTTTTGTGGCCCCGTTGGGTAAAGCCCACGAGGGTTTACTTCATCCCACAAACCCCCTCCTCTCCCTCCCTATCTTCATATGTTTGTATTTTAACAGCTCTCCCGACACCACTACATTATTGAACGCTTTCCCTGACATATTTTCTGATCACTTCCACAATCTGGGGACGCCTGCAATTACATATTTCCACACGGGAGAGACCCAAAAAGAAGTGACGCTGCGCTTAAACATTGGGGGCCTTTTTGATGAGTGTCTCAAGAGTTTTGGGGGAAAGTAGTACAAAAAAACCTCAATTGTACTTTGTTTGTCGCCTCTCTACGAAGCGCGGGGGTTGTCTAGAGGTTGGAGGGAGGGGTAGAAAAAAACGAGGTGTATTTAGATACCAGGTGGGACGTTTTTCGCTCACGCTTCACCCATTTACCGCCTTTCGAATGAAACAGTGAGGACTAGAGTACAAAGTGAAGCAATCTGAGTGGTGTGTGTGTTGGAGGGGAAAGTGTGGGTTTTTACTCTGGAAGACATTTTTTGTTTTGGGGTTGTTGAACACCAGCGCCACGCTGCTTGGTCTTCCAAAGAGGTGCACAGAGGCAGAATTATTGCACATTGCCTATGACAGCGATAACGACTCGCCGCATATTGGGATTATACAGCTGTGTGAAGTCTCGGCACCCAACCTATTAAATATGCATGAATGTTTGAAATGGATTTTGGAGGATTTCCCCCCCCCAACCCACCCCCCATACACACTCGCGTGCCCCCTCCTCTTCATTGTCAAACTATATAATCATATTCCTGTCTATTAAAATTTGGATGAATAATTTAAACGTATGACAACAGCCAGGCTCTGAATGAGGAGGTTTGTGTTCAGCAGCTGGCACACAAGGTTGCTTTTGATGAGCGATGCATGCTAAATTGACACTGTTGAGGTGGGGGGGGGGGGGGGGGGGGGTCGGAAGAAAGTCGGAGCAAAACAATAAAAGAAAAAACAATCTGCGAGAAAAATAAAGTCACCCCTGTGAAATCCGTCGCCACGACTTCAAAAGTCTGACACAGAAACACATCGGCAGATATTAAATATTCAGCAAGGTTACATTGAGGTGGAAACAAACAGCTTTCAAACTCAGGTTTGTTTCATACAGTTTAATTCCAGTCAATGACTTTATCGCCATGACATTTGTTCGGGAACAAATCCTGCCAAGTGCACAATGTAGGCTGCATTTTAACAAACAGGAAAACAATCCCAGGTTCAAATCAAACACCCGCTGTGAACGTGTTTGACAGTGACAGGCGGGATAATGATGTTGCTCAAACATGAAATTGAAAGTGTCCTCAGTGTTCGTCTTGTCGGAAAACTTCACCGGCACCAGGAGAAAAAACATTTTGGAGATGTAAAGAATGATGGATACTTATTGGGATTTGAAGGAAAGAAAAATGGGGGATTAAGAACCTTAACAAATGTCAAAACATAATAGATCTGTTTGATTAGTTGTCATCGTTTTTAGTTAACATATTGCTGCTTTCAAAAGTGACAACCCAATGGATTGGAAGTGGACGAAATAAATTCTCATGGATTAAGTGTACTGGCTACCTCTTTTTTAACACCACAAAGTACTAGATTGTTTTCACGAAACTGGCCAGTGCTTCTCAAAGTGTGGTCCGCGGACTACTGGTGGTCCGTGAGCGCCCTAGTGGTCTGTGAGTATATTGGTACAATTTCATATTTTAAATAAATTAATAAATTAAAGTTTTACGCACTCTCGCGGGAATATCTCCGCAATGGAACGAGCTTAAGTTTCGATTGTATGATATAGCCCAGCGCAACACCTTCGCCACACATGTTGCCACTTGTTTGTACCATTTTCAGGCGATTTGTAATCTGTTCTAGAAAAACGATGTGATTTTCGATATTTGTGGAGTTAGGTGGTCCGCGAGTGTGAAAAAGTTTGAGAAACACTGGTCTAGATTACCTAAAACCAACAGTTTACATATATATATTTTGTCACTTACCTATAGGGCTTTTTTTTATCCGAGTTGGTCTGGCGTCAACCAAATATAGTGGACATAGGTGACACACTTGGTTGCCGTGGTCAAAATGCAAAAAAGGATTCAACAGCAAAGTCTTCTTTGACCTGGTTATTCAAGATAATTCACTGTGTTGTGAGAAAAGGCAGATATCTCCAATTCCAAGCAAATCACACCTGGCGTGGCTTCCTTCCTTGTTTTCATTTCATTTAATTTCAAACCTTTATTTATACAGATGAATCCCATTGAGATCATTGATCTCTTTTCCAAGGGAGACCTGCTCAAGTAGTTCCACATGAAACATAAAAGCATAAATAGAACAAAAGGACATCATCCAGCATCATTTACATATTATTATTTATAGTGTTTATCTATCAAGCCACGAGACAGACATGTTTTAACTCGTTTTCTTCCTTTATATTTGTGTTACTTACAGTTTGAAGAGTTGCTTGTAAACATTGTAATGTTTAATTGAACTATTTATATTTAGACTGCACTGTAACTTTTATCCATGTATATTTCCTTAATGTTTATTTGATTAGCTTTTCTTTTTTAATGCTTAATGTCTTTTTTTTTTTTGTAAAGCACTTTGAATTGCCTTGCGTTGAAAAGTGCTCTATAAATAAACTTGCCTTGGCCTCCGATGGTTTGGATGGTATTAAGCGATGTGTTTGCTCAAAAATAGAATAACAAACTTGTACATGTGCAACAAAGAAAAGAGGCCTTTCATTCAAAACAAATAAGCAAAACTCAAATAAAATCACAAAGCACGTAGATATGCTTTCTTTCTTGATAAGGCTTATATAACTTAATAACTTAAAGGGTAGTTTAACGGTTAAAAACTGTTCCTCGACGGCACTTTAGAGGAGGCGCCGTGGGAATTGTAGTCTTTTATAGTGTGTTGATGTGTCGATGGTGGCCATTCTTATAAAATCTAAATACTGGCTCTAACAACACCAAAACAATCTAGATCGATGAATAGTACAGGTACGAGGGGAATAAGGTATTTTAGATTTTAGTGTGACCGAAACTAGGGATGATACATGTTTGGTTATGTAAAGGCAACAAAAACATTTGTATTAAAGGGGACCTAGCGTGCGTCGGGGAACTCACGCAGCGTCGGAAAATAAAACCCTCTCTTTTCCTCCGTACCCAAATCTCTAAAAACGGGGCTACAATGGAGCTGATCCAGATTTGCGTCCGATATGACGTAATATCTGAAATGTGGACCCACGGCCCAATCAGAAACGTTGCTATCAGAAACAATGCCTGACTGTTTTGGACGTAATATGGTCGGTGCATGTTTAATGCGAGCGAGAGAGAGAGAACGGGCACACCTTATGCGTCTTGTTGTTGTTAGCATCTGGTGCTAGCTAGCTGCGCTAACGGATATAAGTTCAATGAAAACAGAGGAGCGACATTTCGCCACAACCGCACCGAGCACTTGACTTGATGCAGGAAGCCAGACAGCGGGACATTGTAGGAGAAGTCAGCACACTCAGCACGGATAGTGCGCAACATGATTGCAGCGTCCAGGCAGCTCCGGTTCGAGCATATGCCTTGAGCTACACATAGCTCCAACGATCACACACACACACACATACACACACACACACCACACACACACACACACACACACACCACACACACACACACACACACCACACCACCACACGCACACACACTTTGTATTATTGTATGAGAGGTTCCAGGTTGTTGTGTTTAATATTCATGAGAATATTTGTCATTGTTCAAATGATAATAAACATTAGCATAAAGCATATTTGTCCACTCATATGTTGATAAGAGTATTACAAACTTGAAACATATTCCTCGCAGGTACATTTAGAACGGATACAAAATGTGCGATTAATTTGTGATTAATAGCGATTAACTATTTTAATCGACTGACAGCCCTAATTGTTATCAGAGACCTATGCTGTTGGCTGAAGATAGCCTGATAGGTGACCTTTAAGTTGAGAGAACATGCTGCTGTTTTGAAATACTAACCAAAGTGTCAATCTTCTCCTCTCTTTCCAGGTAGCATAAACCGTAAAAGAAGATGTCAATCGTGCTCCTTGTTCCAAAGAGCGGACGTTGGAAAGCAAACGAACAATATGCAACTTTCCGTGACGTTTGAGGAGCGACATGTTTGTGTTCAGGAAGTGTTCCGACAAAAACAAAAGAGGCTAAAAACACGACCTTCAGTATCCTTGATGTTGGCACTGCGAGCAACTCATTTGACGTTATGCATAGCACTTGCATGATGTGCGTAAAACTCATTAATACAGTCTGACTTATTCAGCGACTATAGCGAGATAATACAACGTGTAATGCATTAGAAATATGGCTGACAGCAGATTCAGTACACACTCCTGCAGGAACAGTCTGAATGCTCTACACACAGATACGGAGAATGAGACAGAGAGAATACACACACACACATTTAGAGACTGTGTGTGTGTGTGTGTGTGTGTGTGTGTGTGTGTGCGTGCGTGCGTGTGTGCGTGCGTGCGTGCGTGCGTGCGTGCGTGCGTGCGTGCGTGCGTGCGTGCGTGCGTGTGTGTGTGTGTGTGTGTGTGTGTGTGTGTGATATAGCTGTGGGTGGAGGGCAAACTAACTTTGAACATTCTTTGCAGTGAAGTTATTA
The DNA here is from genome assembly GCF_902827115.2 of Pseudochaenichthys georgianus. Lineage (NCBI taxonomy): Eukaryota > Metazoa > Chordata > Actinopteri > Perciformes > Channichthyidae > Pseudochaenichthys > Pseudochaenichthys georgianus. The sequence goes on from NC_047519.1 coordinate 40,067,951, forward strand.
TCCGTCCTCCTCCTCCGAGGCTGCTGGGAAGGCTCTCAAACAGCAGAAACTCCCACACACTGAACTCACGGAGCACAATACGAGCCTTCACTGATTCCCCAGACCTCGGAGGAGACGTCCTCTCGGTGGAGAGACGGCGGGACAGAGACACGGAGACGTGCGTGGGATTTAAACTCAATTTAAACTGAAGCGCCAAATTCAATGCAACCTAAATGTCATGTTGTTGTTATTTATTATTGATTTAAAGTATTTTCTGGTTTAGTTGTGGGTTGTTTTTGTTGCCCTGGCTCTTCATGTTATCACATATGATAACATTGAGCACTCAAAAATATTTTCTGACGTCCCAATTTTTTTTTAAATAGTAGCTTAAAGGGCCTACGATGCCCATTTGTAGGTTTCATAACGTTATGCTCCATGAGTACTTCAGGGTTTTATATTGGCTTTCCACAAACAGGACAGGTCATAGTTATATATATTATTATTATTATTACATTGACTGAGGCACAAATAAGAGCTGTTTTATTGTATCATCTATTGTCGTGCTTTTATTGTATTATTTAAAACAACACCAGCATCTGGTTCCTGGGAGAGTGAAACAAGCTGCAGTATGACTTGAATGCTATATTTACTTTTAAGTACGTTCTTCACGTGGCTATTTCTTATCATGCAACATTACTTTAAGGTTACTCTGAATCAATCCCAGTCAAAGTGTGATGATGCTCAACACTGAACCGCAGAGCCGTGTGCAGAGCTCAGATTGAGGCATGGTGTACGTCTCGATGTTGTTTATCATGTTATTGTTACCTTCCCAGAGAGCAGAACAGCAGCATCAGAGCCTGAGGCTGAGTGTCAGCAGAGAACCGGGCCAACGTCCGTCCAGACGATCCGTCCGGATCAGTGTCAAACACCCGTCCCCCACCGGATGCAACGGGGAGACGCAGGTGATAGTCTGTCTGCAAACTTAAAGGTCACCTATTGTGCAAAATCCACTTCAACATGTGTCCCCTCTTCTCCATGTCTCTTCTACATCAACATGTGTCCCCTCTTCTCCATGTCTCTTCTACATCAACATGTGTCCCCTCTTCTCATGTCTCTTCTACATCAACATGTGTCCCCTCTTCTTCATGTCTCCTCTACATCAACATGTGTCCCCTCTTCTTCATGTCTCTTCTACATCAACATGTGTCCCCTCTTCTTCATGTCTCTTCTACATCAACATGTGTCCCCTCTTCTTCATGTCTCTTCTACATCAACATGTGTCCCCTCTTCTTCATGTCTCTTCTACATCAACATGTGTCCCCTCTTCCTTCATGTCTCTTCTACATCAACATGTGTCCCCTCTTCTTCATGTCTCTTCTACATCAACATGTGTCCCCTCTTCTCCATGTCTCTTCTACATCAACATGTGTCCCCTCTTCTTCATGTCTCTTCTACATCAACATGTGTCCCCTCTTCTTCATGTCTCTTCTACATCAACATGTGTCCCCTCTTCTTCATGTCTCTTCTACATCAACATGTGTCCCCTCTTCTTCATGTCTCTTCTACATCAACATGTGTCCCCTCTTCTTCATGTCTCTTCTACATCAACATGTGTCCCCTCTTCTTCATGTCTCTTCTACATCAACATGTGTCCCCTCTTCTTCATGTCTCTTCTACATCAACATGTGTCCCCTCTTCTTCACTGTCTCTTCTACATCAACATGTGTCCTCTCTTCTTCATGTCTCTTCTACATCAACATGTGTCTCCTCTTCTTCATGTCTCTTCTACATCAACATATGTCCCCTCTTCTTCATGTCTCTTCTACATCAACATGTGTCCCCTCTTCTCCATGTCTCTTCTACATCAACATGTGTCCCCTCTTCTCTCATGTCTCTTCTACATCAACATGTGTCCCCTCTTCTCCATGTCTCTTCTGCATCAACACGTGTCCCCTCTTCTCCATGTCTCTTCTACATCAACACGTGTCCCCTCTTCTTCATGTCTCTTCTACATCAACATGTGTCCCCTCTTCTTCACGTCTCTTCTACATCAACATGTGTCCCCTCTTCTTCATGTCTCTTCTACATCAGCATGTGTCCCCTCTTCTCCATGTCTCTTCTCCATCAACATGTGTCCCCTCTTCTCCATGTCTCTTCTCCATCAACATGTGTCCCCTCTGTGGAAAGAGACTCTGAAAGTTTCAGGAACAAAGATTCTCTCTCTTTTTGATCCATTTCTATAAAAACCTGTCTGAAAATGAGCTGATCAGATTTTGGCCACTTTATGATGTCATAACGATGTGTTGTCTTGTGTAACCATTAGCCAATCAGCAACCAAGGTAACCCCCCCCACCTTATCACCTGAATCTCCCCGCTTTCACACCAAGTACTTTGCCGTACTTAGTTCCCCCATGGGACTAAGAGCCGATCGCGTTCACACCGGAATAAGTTCCGTGAGGGAAGATTGGGCAAATGAAGCCGCTGACGTCACTTCTTCTTCTTCTGCTTTGGGTTTTCTGGCAGGCCGCAAACAGCTTCACGGCGTATACTGCCACCCGAAGTCCCCCGGCCGGAAGTCCCCGGAGTCCGAGTAAATCGCCAGAACGCCGACACCTCCTCATCTCCACCGCTCCCATGTTTTTTTTTGTGTTGCCATAACTTATTCTCTCTCCATTGGTGCGCGGGGCTAATGCTAATGATGCTAATGCTACTAATGCTAATGCCAGCAAATACAATGGCGGCTTCACAAAACTTTTTTACGGGGCGTGGTTTGCAATTCGCCCAGCCAATCAGAAATTGGAACTTTTTTCTCCCAGGAAAGTACCTGCTCTCTAGCAGGCACTAAACATGGGGGTAAAAGTTCTCATGAACCAAGTTCTCTTTTTGGTGTGAACGCAAAATCCAAGGAACTATCGGAACTAAACGGGAAAAGTACTCCGGTGTGAAAGCGCCTATTGTGTTCTCTTTAACCAAATATCTCTCAGAGGGGCGTGGGGAGGGGCTCCTTATTTTAATCGAAAGTAACAGACAGAGAATCAGCACTTTTGAAACAGGGTTGAAACAGAGGGGATTATGGGTAATGCTGCAACGATCTGTTTCGTGTTTCAGCCAATCAGAGGCAGGTTCTGTATATATCTGAGACCTGTGATATATTGATGGAAAACAGTGTAATAGGGGAAGTTTAAGGAGCAGCGAGCTTGTTTATTTTACTCGGAAACTGTTATTTCTGTGCGTCCATGTCTGTGCTAATCTAATCATTTCTCAGCAAGGACAGATTTGAGTTTCAGACCTGGAGAGTGAGGACGTTATTGCCTGGTTTTTACTTTGAGAGTTCAGAAATCAGGGAAACGTCCTGTGCGACGGCAAAGGCAAAAGTGGAGTAAGATATTAGATAAAGAGGCAACAGACACAGTTTTGTCCATTTTGGTGTATTTATATTTATATCACGTTTTTTGGTCACCATTGGTATTTACTGTAACTGCTATGGATGAGTTGACTATAGCTGGTTGGCTCCATAAGGGAGAAGCAGAAGGACACACTTGTCAAGGAGTGTAACAAAAGGCTATCCATTGAAGAATAAATCAACTTATTTGTAAAGTATTGGACATCAGAAGAAGGCAGAAGTATTAACGTGTGTGTGTTTCTCGTTTTATCCTGTATCTGTTTACTTGGTGCATTGTTCTGCTTTTGTCTCTAAGTAAAGCGAGACGAGAAGACAGCATTTCTTTCTCTGTTTCTGTTGGACTGGCTGCACCGTCCATGCACTCTAATTGTGTGTGTGCACCCTGCGTATCAACACATCCAGAGTCAGCGCCCGTTCCTCTGGAGTCTCCACTCAATAAGTTGGCAACACATGCAGAAACCTGCGAGATCAAAGAGAATATCACCCGGCTAATTCGACTTCAGATCAGAGAGAGATCTTCAAATTAAGTGCGAGGTTTTGAAGTAAACGCTGTTTTGCCACCACGTTTCATTTCTGTTCAGCTCCAGCGCCCTAATTGGCCCCAGAGGTGAGGAGGGAAGTGGAGGGGGGGGGGGGGCCGTAGACCAACTATCCTTCTGAAATGTGCGCTAATGAAACGGTCTGGGGAAGAATTGACATTTCTGTGCAAAAAGCGCAAAGCCGTGTCAGATGGGCTAGTGGCCGAGCAAAGAGCCCTGAGGGACGCCCTCTCTACTCATATAGGTCATAATGAGACTCTGGATAACAGATGCTGCTTCAATCTCAACGTATGTCCAGAATCCTGATACATCCTGTCTCAATCACCTGCATGAGCTGGGAGGAGGACACGTCTTAAAGAGTCCTCTCCTGCTGATGTTCAGGTGTATATCAGTATGTAGTGTCTCTACTTTAAAGAGTCCTCTCCTGCTGATGTTCAGGTGTATATCAGTATGTAGTGTCTCTACTTTAAAGAGTCCTCTCCTGCTGATGTTCAGGTGTATATCAGTATGTAGTGTCTCTACTTTAAAGAGTCCTCTCCTGCTGATGTTCAGGTGTATATCAGTATGTAGTGTCTCTACTTTAAAGAGTCCTCTCCTGCTGATGTTCAGGTGTATATCAGTATGTAGTGTCTCTACTTTAAAGAGTCCTCTCCTGCTGATGTTCAGGTGTATATCAGTATGTAGTGTCTCTACTTTAAAGAGTCCTCTCCTGCTGATGTTCAGGTGTATATCAGTATGTAGTGTCTCTACTTTAAAGAGTCCTCTCCTGCTGATGTTCAGGTGTATATCAGTATGTAGTGTCTCTACTTTAAAGAGTCCTCTCCTGCTGATGTTCAGGTGTATATCAGTATGTAGTGTCTCTACTTTAAAGAGTCCTCTCCTGCTGATGCTCAGGTGTATATCAGTATGTAGTGTCTCTACTTTAAAGAGTCCTCTCCTGCTGATGTTCAGGTGTATATCAGTATGTAGTGTCTCTACTTTAAAGAGTCCTCTCCTGCTGATGTTCAGGTGTATATCAGTATGTAGTGTCTCTACTTTAAAGAGTCCTCTCCTGCTGATGTTCAGGTGTATATCAGTATGTAGTGTCTCTACTTTAAAGAGTCCTCTCCTGCTGATGCTCAGGTGTATATCAGTATGTAGTGTCTCTACTTTAAAGAGTCCTCTCCTGCTGATGTTCAGGTGTATATCAGTATGTAGTGTCTCTACTTTAAAGAGTCCTCTCCTGCTGATGTTCAGGTGTATATCAGTATGTAGTGTCTCTACTTTAAAGAGTCCTCTCCTGCTGATGTTCAGGTGTATATCAGTATGTAGTGTCTCTACTTTAAAGAGTCCTCTCCTGCTGATGTTCAGGTGTATATCAGTATGTAGTGTCTCTACTTTAAAGAGTCCTCTCCTGCTGATGTTCAGGTGTATATCAGTATGTAGTGTCTCTACTTTAAAGAGTCCTCTCCTGCTGATGTTCAGGTGTATATCAGTATGTAGTGTCCTCTACTTTAAAGAGTCCTCTCCTGCTGATGTTCAGGTGTATATCAGTATGTAGTGTCTCTACTTTAAAGAGTCCTCTCCTGCTGATGTTCAGGTGTATATCAGTATGTAGTGTCTCTACTTTAAAGAGTCCTCTCCTGCTGATGTTCAGGTGTATATCAGTATGTAGTGTCTCTACTTTAAAGAGTCCTCTCCTGCTGATGATCAGGTGTATATCAGTATGTAGTGTCTCTACTTTAAAGAGTCCTCTCCTGCTGATGTTCAGGTGTATATCAGTATGTAGTGTCTCTACTTTAAAGAGTCCTCTCCTGCTGATGCTCAGGTGTATATCAGTATGTAGTGTCTCTACTTTAAAGAGTCCTCCCCTGCTGATGTTCAGGTGTATATCAGTATCTAGTGTCTCTACTTTAAAGAGTCCTCTCCTGCTGATGTTCAGGTGTATATCAGTATGTAGTGTCTCTACTTTAAAGAGTCCTCTCCTGCTGATGTTCAGGTGTATATCAGTATGTAGTGTCTCTACTTTAAAGAGTCCTCTCCTGCTGATGTTCAGGTGTATATCAGTATGTAGTGTCTCTACTTTAAAGAGTCCTCTCCTGCTGATGTTCAGGTGTATATCAGTATGTAGTGTCTCTACTTTAAAGAGTCCTCTCCTGCTGATGTTCAGGTGTATATCAGTATGTAGTGTCTCTACTTTAAAGAGTCCTCTCCTGCTGATGTTCAGGTGTATATCAGTATGTAGTGTCTCTACTTTAAAGAGTCCTCTCCTGCTGATGTTCAGGTGTATATCAGTATGTAGTGTCTCTACTTTAAAGAGTCCTCTCCTGCTGATGTTCAGGTGTATATCAGTATGTAGTGTCTCTACTTTAAAGAGTCCTCTCCTGCTGATGTTCAGGTGTATATCAGTATGTAGTGTCTCTACTTTAAAGAGTCCTCTCCTGCTGATGTTCAGGTGTATATCAGTATGTAGTGTCTCTACTTTAAAGAGTCCTCTCCTGCTGATGTTCAGGTGTATATCAGTATGTAGTGTCTCTACTTTAAAGAGTCCTCTCCTGCTGATGTTCAGGTGTATATCAGTATGTAGTGTCTCTACTTTAAAGAGTCCTCTCCTGCTGATGTTCAGGTGTATATCAGTATGTAGTGTCTCTACTTTAAAGAGTCCTCTCCTGCTGATGTTCAGGTGTATATCAGTATGTAGTGTCTCTACTTTAAAGAGTCCTCTCCTGCTGATGTTCAGGTGTATATCAGTATGTAGTGTCTCTACTTTAAAGAGTCCTCTCCTGCTGATGTTCAGGTGTATATCAGTATGTAGTGTCTCTACTTTAAAGAGTCCTCTCCTGCTGATGTTCAGGTGTATATCAGTATGTAGTGTCTCTACTTTAAAGAGTCCTCTCCTGCTGATGTTCAGGTGTATATCAGTATGTAGTGTCTCTACTTTAAAGAGTCCTCTCCTGCTGATGTTCAGGTGTATATCAGTATGTAGTGTCTCTACTTTAAAGAGTCCTCTCCTGCTGATGCTCAGGTGTATATCAGTATGTAGTGTCTCTACTTTAAAGAGTCCTCTCCTGCTGATATTCAGGTGTATATCATTATGTAGTGTCTCTACTTTAAAGAGTCCTTAATGATAATGAATCATCAGTCGTGTGGACATGATGACTCAGCAGTTAAAAGACAACAATAGAATAGCTAAAACAGTCTGAGTAAATGCTGGATATGTTGTCACAAAACCACGACAAGACACTTATCTGATATTACAACATCAAAAATAACACAACATCTATTCTCATGTCATAATTTCTCTATAATACGTATATATATTGCAGAGCTTTAGTTGCTGTTTTCTGCCTCAATGTAATATATATTTGTACACAGCTATGGCACACACGTCTTAAATCAAATTGCTTCACACTTTAATACATTTTGTCACACGGTCTGGAACGATTCATTCCAAAACCACATCTCCCAAATCAATCCAATTTCAGCGAGACACAATCGTTGCTAGATATTCTTTAACATCTCAAAATTACAGTGTGTTTGTCCCTTCAGTGAAATACAAGATTTCATATGCAAAGGTTTCGTGTTTTTTGCTGAATTGATGGAGAACGCTCTGAGATTACCGCCCATGATAATTCATGTGATCAAACGCCCAACCTTTATGTGCCCTTTGTGTCTGGGGACTGATAAAGACACGGGGAGGGTGTGCTGTGATAAACTTTAGCACCGGGCTGACCAGAGCAAGACAAAATGCCACCACCGTGCAAGATGGTGGTCTCTTTACTCGTAATGTCAAGCAAAGATAGAAATGTAATTATTTCCACGATAACACACTGATATTTACTTTATCAGCGAGCTGTGTTTTACCCACGCTTAAGTTGCTTCACTTTGGGCAATTTGTCTATTGGTCGGTTAATTATGTCGATATCTTCATTTCAGACAACATACCTGTACAAATAACTACATTTCCCATCAGGCTTAGCTTTACAAGTGGCTATGTGGATCTAGATGTAGTTGTAAGCCTAGTACAGGAGTAGCTGGCAAAAGTAGCTTTTTCTATGTGTTTTGGCCTTTCATCCACACCCTAATGGCATTTAACTTAAACTGGTAATCATATACATATTTTGGAAGCCTAACGTAATGCTATTATCTACATAACACCCAAATTACACATTAATACAACCCCTATTACACCATTATTACACCTGTATTACACTGTTAATACACTCGGACACACCCACTTCATACATACACCCCTATTACACCCATGTTCTACCATTATAAGACCTGTATAACACTACCCACGCCTGTCAAATGACTGGATACAGAAATAATTTAAGGGTTAATTAAAGTCACTGGAACTGAGATTTGGTATAAATTTGTCCAGTGGTGAAAACAAAGTTGAAGAAAGGTAACCCTGAGTGTGCGCTGTTTTCTCCTTTGTGAAAAATCAGGTGACATCTAGTGCAAAATTCTGCATATAAACATCCGTGAGTAGCAGACAAATAAATACACATGCATGTAATCTAAGAGATGCAATGATGCAGATTCAGCTTTTAGACTATTACAGTTCCCCTATAGACTTAACTCACTTGCACTACTGTGCAGCTGCAGGTGAGTATATCATTGAGTATCATATATTGGACAGAACTCTATAATAATAATAATAATAATAATAATAATAATAATAATAATAATACATTTTATTTGTAGGCGCCTTTCATGACACCCAAGGACACCGTACTTTAAAAAAAAAAATAATAATAATAAATTAAAAATAAATCAAATAAAAGCTAATAGGCAACAGAACATGATACAAAAAAACACAAACAGGAAATCATGGAGGAGACAGTCAAGTGGACACAAATGGGACATATAATGGGGGCACTACAGTGAGTAAGCAGATTTGAACAGGTGGGTTTTTAATTGGGATTTGAATATGGTGGTTGTATCTGACCGTCGGATGTGCGGGGGGAGGGAGTTCCAGAGTCTGGGAGCAGTGCAGCTAAAAGCCCGAGCAGCCATGGTGACGAGGCGTGGGGTGGGGACGGTCAGCAGACCAGCAGAGGAGGAGCGGAGGGAGCGAGAGGGGGTGTACTCCTGAAGAAGGTCAGCCAGATAGGGGGGGGGCAGGTTATGTAGGGCTTTGTAGTGAGCAGTAGGTTTTTGAAGTTGATACGGGATTGAACAGGGAGCCAGTGGAGTTGGATGAGGATGGGGGTGATGTGTTCGGAGGCCTTGGTGCCGGTGATGATCCGGGCTGAGGAGTTCTGTATGATTTGTAGTTTATTGATGAGCTTGGTGGGTATGCTTGAGAGGATGGCTTTACAGTCGTCGATGCGGGACGTGACAAATGCATTGACCAGGACTTCAGTGTTTGATCGAGAAAGGGATCGGCGGAGTCTGGAGATGTTGCGTATGTGGAAGAAAGGCAGTCCGGGTGATATTATTTATGTGAGGTGAAAATGAGAGGGAGCTGTCCAGGATGACACCAAGGCTCTTGACTTGGCCAGAGAAGGGGATGGAGTAGCCATCAATGATGAGGTTGGAGGCAGGGGAGGATGAGGTTTTGGAGAGGGTGGTTTTGGTGCCAACCAGCAGGGCTTCGGTTTTGCTGCCGTTGAGTTTTAGGAAGTTCCTGCTCATCCAGCTCCTGATGTCCTGGAGGCAGTTGGTGAGAGAGGTTGGGGGGAGGGCAGTGTTGGGTTTGCTGGAAATGTAGACCTGGGTATCGTCGGCGTAACAGTGGAAATGGACATTATGATGACGGAGGATAGTGCCAAGGGGGAGGAGGTAGATAATAAACAGGAGTGGACCCAATACTGACCCCTGAGGAACACCATGTGAGACAGTGGAGCAGCTTGACCGGTGGGTGCTGAGACGGACATATTGTTCCCTGTCTGTGAGGTAGGACGAAAACCATGAGAGTGCAGTACCAGTGATCCCAATGTCCGCCAAACGTTTGATAAGCAGTGCGTGTGAGATGGTGTCAAAGGCAGCTGTGAGGTCAAGGAGGATTAGGATGGTGAGCAGTCCAGAGTCAGCTGCACGGAGGAGGTCGTTGGTGATTTTTACCAGCGCTGTTTCGGTGCTGTGCTTTGAGCGGAAACCCGATTGGAAGGGTTCATGAAGGTTGTTTGTGTCCAGGTGTTGTTGAAGTCGGTCAGCAACCACTCTTTCAAGGGTTTTTGAGATGAAGGAGAGGTTAGAGATGGGCCTGTAGTTATTCAGGTCATCTCGGTCAGCTCCAGGTTTTTTGAGTGTTGGTGTTATTGCAGCAGTTTTGTACTACTGTATATACAGCCATGCCTTAAACCCAGACATCCATAACAGGTGCATGTGCTGCCAGCGCTGGATAACAGAGCTGTGAGAGACAGAAGTGAGAAGCCAGGCTTTTGTTTTCCATCTGACACTGATGGATAGCTTAAGCCTGGATGAAGCAGCGTCTGGACAGTACAGACCTGAGCATTACCTGGAGGAAGGAGCACATCAACACCAAGTAACTCACATCCCTGACAACAGAGTAACTCATTTCGCCTCGTATTAAAGTGTGTTTCGGACATTATTTCTGCATTACACAGTTGAGGATGTGCTGTTTGTGTGTCATGTTACCTTGTTTACAGCCATTTGTACTGCTTTATTCAAATAAGGGCTTCCGGAGCGACCTCCATAGAGGCTTATGTGATCCTTCAGTTGCCCTTAAAGTCGCCATGAAATGACTTTTCCAAGTTGTTTTGCTAATTGTTCACATGGCAGTATAATCCTATGACAATAACAGTAAAAAAAAAATTGTTGTATCCATAAAACAGGACATTTGTAGGTTACTGTAAAACAGCAGGAAGTGTGTGCTTTACAGAACGTGTCGAAATAAAACTCTTCGAACTCTCGTAAAAGCTTTTGATTGATCCTTTAATCCTTGCATTACGTCCTGATGCATCTTCATTAATTTAACGAGGCGAGATGCACGCTGCCGAAGTGCTCTTTCACCTCCTGTAGATAAATAATTTGATTATTTATTTGAACTTGTGTAAAACCTCTGGACTCTCTTCAGCTGTGACAAAACAGTTGTGCAATTAATTTGATGTGAAATGAATATATGTTCACATACTATTTTATTGTTGTGTTTGATTTTAATTGCATAGTTTTTTCTTATTTTCCTTTATTCAAGTGTATTCATTATTAAATGGGTCGACTGTCACACACAACGATTTCCCCCTGGGACTTTAAAAGTATTTCTGATTCGGATTCAAATACAATAATGTAACAAATAGTTGTCAATTCTGCCTAAAAAATAATCCTTGAACAATTTAAATTCCACTGAAATATTATCACATCATCGCCACGTTTTGCTCTGCTTGAAATCAGGATTTAAAGGTGAATATTTCACAGCCTGCTTCTCTGCTTTGTGTCTTCAAGGTCTCTGCAGATAATGAACATACAGACTGCAGCTCACATGTTGGAGGACGCTGGCTCTGAAAAAAGCCCTCATTCCTCCTCACCAAGGTTTCCTATTCATGCTGCTGGAAAATCTCCCACATGCTGTCAGGGGAAACATAAGGGATGACCGTGGGTGCCTCAATAGATATTTAAAAATAGACAATCAAATAAATAACTGAACAGAAAAGGCAGTCTGCAGTCGATACAAGACGAGTGGTTTCTGCAGGGAAGAAGGAGGAGGAGGAAGTCTATTCTACTGTTTAAGTATTTGTATTTTAATGTTGAACTCACTGGTCCTGTAACAAAAACACGTCCCCATCTATCTATCTATCCATCTATATCTATCTATCTATATATCCATCTATCTATCTATCTATCTATCTATCTATCTACCTATCTACCTATCTACCTATCTACCTACCTACCTACCTACCTACCTATATATGCAGTATATTAAAGACACTGTAGACACTTTAATAATAAAACAATACAAATACAATAAACAAACGTATAGTACGAATCAATATGAGTACACCACAGAAGATACAACTAGTATGGACAGTTGTATGAATAAATATGCATAACCTTTTAAACACATTTTATTGTTGTTGTGGATTTATTGAGTGATATGCTTGCTATAGTAACTCAAACTGGAAGAATGAAAGGCTGACACATTGTGCATCCCTGCTTCTCGGTGGGTTCACCTCCCACCTGCTCCTGGCTTCACAGAACCCAGACTGATGGATATGATGGAGAAGACTCGCTCTCACATGACAATACTGGTCTGGAAATGCAGAATGCAAAAGACGAGCCACCTTACAAAACGTTTATACACAGTAAACAAGCACCTAATTGAATTGATGTTACATATGTCACAAAGATGATACCAGCTAAAGAAAGATGCCTAAGCAAACAGACAGCACATACTTTGTTCATAATAAAGAGCCAACATTCTCAGCATACCAAACCAAACATAATAACGATGAAATGCACCAACAATGGATGCTAATAGAAAAAAAACGTACTTTGAAAGTAGATTCTTTCTTCAGTCTTCAAGGTCTACCCTTCAAAAGATGCAATGTAATGGCAAATATAAAAGTTGCTTAGCAACACTGAACAGTCTTCGTAGTAATTATGTATTTGAATGGGATGGAAAATATGAGTTAGAAATAAATGTGGTTGACCAATGCACAGTGTAGATGATTTAGTTGCACTTTAACATGTATATTTCCCACTTTTCTCGTATTTTGGGATCTGAGTGTGGAATAAATAGGGAAAAGCATCCCCAACAAAGTTACTCTCCAACATACTAATGTGATTTATTGGCCAAATATGATCTTTTAGCGCTATCTGCTGGATAAGAAACATAATTACAATTTAAGAAAAATAACGGAAGATCAAATCCTAGGATCCTTTTTAAATTAATAACGTTACGTTTGAAGTTGGACGAAGTTAAAGTTTTATACTGGGTTTTAATACGTAAACAAATATTGCTGCCCTTCAAAAACTCCACACACCGGTCATGGATGGTTTGGTGATATTTCGTTGAGCCAATCAAATCTGCTTTTCATTCATCTCGACCAATCATAAGCAAGCATGTTTGTAGGTGGAATGATCCGCGTACGGTTGTCGACAAATGTTTAGAGTTACATTACATACGGATGGGTGTAACTGCGCATACATACGCTGTTAGATCTACGATCTGCGCGGCTGTGGCGTCCATGTTTTACGTGTGCAACTAACCGATGTGTTAACTGTCCAACTCACAGCATGACCTGAGATGCGAAACGAAATAATGTGGAATTATTGACAATATTTAATTACAAACGTGTTATTTTAATAGCCCAATACACTTGGAGACTAATCATTTCGCCACTGACAAAGCCATGTTTCGGCAAACGAAGGGAGTGCTCCAGAAACTTAGATATCTGAGGTAAGTTAGCAAGTTAGCTTACACACACATGGGTTATTTTTAATAAAAGAAATGCTCATTGTGTATGTTGTTGACTTGGTAGTGTCAAGCCAAGATTAACTGACTGTCTGTGACAACGTGACTGGATATTGTGTGATATTTAAGATAAAACGGGGCTCTGACTTTGTAGAAATGGGACTTGGGTTAGCATTTAAACTGATGAAACAGCCGATGCAACCAAACCTATCACTTTATCTAACTAACCTTACTGTTTATAAATATGTTTTAAACATTCAGAAGACACGTTTTTAGTTACTGTAGTTTGAAATAAATATTGCTAACAGTTTCACCTGAGCCTTTATTGGTGTTGCACGCCTGTTTGTTTATATGACCTTCCTTTTTTATCACATGTAGTGTTTAATAATGAATTGTATATTAGCATATGAAATGGACACTCTGTGAATGCACTTTCTGCAATAAGAGATGCAGTAATACCCTCACAGTTCTTGTTCGTTCCCCATGTATGTATCTCGTATCTTTAGGACTTTAAACCCCAAGGTCCACATGGACGTGTGCAATATTTAGGAAACTCCCAATTAAGCTGAACCATCATTATAAAGTGTTCTCCTGCTGTGGGAATGTGTCACTTAATAATAAACCAGATATTCAACGAAGTAATGTATTTTTGCATATGCTCTGAAATCAAAGCACGATCTGGAAATGCATTGTTTGCGATGTAAGATGAAACATATCCTTCTGTGTGGGAATGTCATGCAATACACACGATATTCAATGCTATACAATATCGAGATATCTGCATAAGTTTGTACAAAGATTGGTGAATTATTCATTGTACAATTACCTTTTTTTCTTTGCAGTTTCAATGGACAGCAGCACACATGGAGGCTGAAGAGCACCAACGCACAAGAGAGGGCCTGTCAGTACCAAGCAGGACAGAACATCCACGGCTTCACAGTCAGAGAAGTACGCTTATTTCATTAATTTCTTATTTTAAAAGTCACTTCTATCATCTCCACTTATGCCTCACTAAAGGTTGTATCATTTAAGGCAGGGGTTCTCAAAGTGCGGCCCGCGGGCCAATGGCGGCCCTCGGAAATGTTTCTGGCGGCCCGCGATAGTTAACGTGACACGCTGAAATGCATGCGTGATATTTTAATCCTCCATGGTTGTATCTAGTAAGAATTAGAATGGAATTTAAGAATGGTAAAACTGCGCCCCCTGGGTTGTCATTCCTAAATTATGAATGACAGCTTGTGGAAAGTTTGCTAGACTACTGGTTGCATGGCAACTAGGCATCTCGCGAGTTGCGGTAATTGGTTGGTACAATAAAGAAAGGATTTGTTTTGGAATTATTTTGTGTTCCGTTTTTCTTGGGCGGCCCTCAATCCAATATTGGGTACCGACATTGGCCCTCACTCATCAAAACTTTGAGAACCCCTGATTTAGGGGTTATAAAGTCAAGATGTATGAACACTGTGGAATGCATCTAAATGTTGGCCCTGAGGGTTGTGCAATAGGTCTGCATTGTCGGTATGTGCGTCTGTGTATTGTGTTTTTTCAAATGGTGTATGGCTAATGATATGTATTTTAATGTTTACTATTAAACAAATGTCCTTACAGGGACAATAAAGTATATCGTATCTGGGGAATAAGAAGTTATCAGACACTTGGCCAGACACGAAGGATGTGCTGTGAATTGATTGACCTTCAAGTTAAAATCTTGATTCGTAAAAGTGTCGTCTGCTTCAAAACAAAATATCCTTTCTCTTTCTAACCCCGTTCTCCCAGGTTGTGGTGGTCCCGGACTTGTTTCTCACAGCAGTGAAGTTGACTCATGATAGAACCGGGGCTCAGTACCTGCACGCGGCCAGAGATGACGCCAATAACCTCTTCAGGTTTGTTTGAATGCGTTTCATCGGCTCCAAATACTTCCATCTGACAACAGACCTTCAACATGGTCAAGTGTGCGAGATGTGACACTCCCTCTACAGTCACAGCATGACTTTGAAATACGTTATTGTACTACAGCTGCATCTTAGCCCGTGTTCAACTTCAAACTTTATTTGTATCGCCCAATATCACAAAACAGGTGGGCTTTGTGTAACATTGTAGATGATGAACAGGGTTCGTACGGGTGCTTGAAATCCTTGAAAATGCTTGAAATTTGACGTGGTGTTTTCAAGGTCGGGAATGGTGCTTGAAATTGAGATAAAGTGCTTGAAAATGTAAATGCTTTACTTTTACAAAAAATTGCTGTCTGACTGAATAGTTCGCTTTTTAGTTTAAAAGAAAAGAATTGCTTCGCTTCTACATAAAACATCTCCGCTGCGGCCTTCCCGCGATATGCGCGCGACCTGCAGGTGTTTGAGTTACGTGTGACCTGGGCATTCTGATGAGTGATAGATGACTGTGTGCCAGGAGGCTGCCGTTTCAACGAGCGTTGGCTAGCAGAAGACAAATACAAGCCATGGCTAAGACGAGGGTCAAGCCCAAAAATAAGGATGCGAGAGTCTGCGAAGACGAGCCACATGAAAGGTACGCCGTAGTAGAGCATTTTAGATTAGGCTAACGTTGCATGTTACGTTTGTTTAAGCTAACGTTAGCGAGCTGAATAGCGAACTCCATGAGGGATAATAATAATCGCAGGGGACAATCATTTCAGAGGAGCGTACCTATGGTATGTGCGTTACAGTCGCCATCGTGTGGTCTTCAGAGGATGAAGCTCTCACGGCATTTCGTGTTATAGTCACGAAATATAATCTATTGATTCGACTCAGAGCGATTTTGAAAGCGATGTATTTCTACTGTATGTTTCGTGCCTAAACCAAATGTGACTTGCTCTATCGAAATCAGTCACATTGACCCGAAGACACATTTTCGTGTGTGTGTGTGTGTGTGTGTGTGTGTGTGTGTGTGTGTGTGTGTGTGTGTGTGTGTGTGTGTGTGTGTGTGTGTGTGTGTGTGTGTGTGTGTGTGTGTGTGTGTGTGTGTGTGTGTGTGTGTGTGGTGTGTGTGTGTGTGTGGTGTGTGTGTGTGTGTGTGTGTGTGTGTGTGTGTGTGTGTGTGTGTGTGTGTGTGTGTGTGTGTGTGTGTGTGTGTGTGTGTGTGTGTGTGTGTGTGTGTGTGTGTGTGTGTGTGTGTGTGTGTTCGTTCTCCGCTTGTAATTATGCCGAAGCTTCAAAGTTGTATTTATCATCTGAATTTGCCGAAACAAGTTTAATATTCTGAAAGCCAAGACTTTGTTTATTTGAAAACATGAAAACAAACTGTCTTTTATATAAAATGGAAGTATTATACAATTAAAACTACATTTTGCTTTGATCCCATGTAATTGTAGAATGAACACAGTCTTCCTTTGGAGATGTCTAAGTCAGGAGTCTTGCGTAGTCAACATTACCTAAAGTCATTGTACACATTTGTACATATTATTTTCCACTTGTTACCTTTGTGAGTCTATTTTTATGCAGCTCTGTGTGATTTTGTAGCTACAATTCAGGCTAATACACCAGAGGTGGATAAGTACTCAGATGTTGTACTTGAGTAAAAGTAGAAGTACTCAGATATTGTTTGAGTAAAAGTAGAAGTACTCAGATCTTGTACTTGTGTAAAAGTAGTAGTACTCAGATCTTGTACTTAGTAAAAGTAGAAGTACCAGAGTGTAGGAATACTCTGTTACAGTAAAAGTCCTGCATTCAAAATGTTCCTCAAGTGGAAATAGAAAAGTATTCTCATCTAAATATAGTGAAAGACAGTAAAAGTAGTCGTTGTGCAGATTGGTCCATTTCAGAATAATATATATGATATGTTTTATAATGGTTGATCATGAAAGTGTTCTCAAAGCTGGTGAAGGTGCAGCTAGTCTGAAGTACTTTGTAGACTGCAGGGATTTACTCCGGGTGGAACTAAAGTCTGATTCAACACTTGATTAGATTTCACATCATTCATCTGTGAAGTAACTAAAGGGATTAAATACATGTAGTACACCATGTACCTCTGAACTGTAGTGGAGTAGAAGTACACCATGTACCTCTGAACTGTAGAGGAGTAGAAGTACACCATGTACCTCTGAACTGTTGTGCAGTAGAAGTACACCATGTACCTCTGAACTGTAGAGGAGTAGAAGTACACCATGTACCTCTGACTTGCGTTCACTACCAACAATTAATCAATAATGTATTGAAAAGTTATTTGGCTGATTGTTGTATATCGGCTCAGCAGGTTATATGGGAGGCCTAGTCTACGTACAGGTCACTAATTTTGAAATATTAAACTTAGTTTTCTTTTCTTTAATTTTTCATCCTCGTGTAGAATGCTATCACGAAACACACATCTGATTTAATGTGAGGTAGGGAAATAATCATTTGAGTATGTGTATATAAATATGTAATTTACAACAGCTGTAAGATGCTTGAAAAGCTGGAAAATGCACCTTGAAAATGCTTGAAAAGTGCTTGAATTTGACTTTTGAAAAGGTGCAAGAACCCTGGATGGAGTTACGAACTAAGACTCGTAGAAACTGGCTGAAGATCATGTGACCCTCTGAAACAGTGATTTCAATGAGAAATACTATAATGACGCACAGCCAAAACAATGATTCTGAGGTCAGGGAGGATGAGCAGCACACCAGGTGCATCATGGGAAATGTAGTTTCTAGATTCAGGGTTGTTTAAATGTGTTCCAGCAGCTCCAAAACACTCCCACTACAGTCACAGCATGACTTTGAAATATGTTATTATATTATAGCTGTGTCTTAAACCAGGGGTTCCCAAACGTTGCCATGCCAAGGACCCCATATAGCATTATCGTCCCCCCCCCTTGTTGCATTTTTTTTTTAAATGATGAGTACATTATAATGGAGAATATGACAAATTAATCATACAGCTTAATACATTTTCTTAATATATATTTGTATTAATAATTAATAATCAGTTATTCTTCTAAAAATGTTTTGTATTTATCTTTTGTTTGTCCTTCATTACATTGATTGTGTGTTCTGTTATAAACATTCTTAACACAATATTAAACGGTAATATCAACAGTAAACATATTTTTAAAGTGATTTCTGTCTTTATAATATTATATAATTTTGAACAGTAATATGAACAATTAACATATATTTTTAGCATTTTTGAAAGCTACTTATGCCTTAATAATATTATATATAATATTCAACAGTAATATTATCAATAAACATGTTTATATTCATATATATACACATCAATATGTGCTCTCATCCAGCTGCAGAGCGAAATATTCACTCGCTCTCACTTGCTCCAAAAGCTTTCACTCTCAGTAGCGGCAGCTCGATTCTGATTGGCTTGAAGGGTGGTCATGTGATTTAAAAGAAAAATATATATGAATAAGTAAAAAATATTAAAAGATTGGCATCAAAGGAGAGATTGATAGATATGCAGTTATTAATAAAAAAATGTAACTTTAAAAAAAAAAAAAATTCCCCTTTCCCTCAAATTTTGCGTGACCCTCCTGGTGCCCCCTGGCGGCCCCCCGGGGGGTCGGGGCCCCCACTTTGAAAAACACGGTCTTAAACCGTGTACAAAGATATATATTTGACTTAAACCGATATATTCCTGCACTTTAACTGCATCTGCATATTGAAGTATGAACGCTTGTTGTTTGTATGTTGTCTCCTCCTGAGTGTTGTACGTCTCTTGTTTGTTTATGTGTCAGTAGCTCTGCTCATCTCGTTGTTCCTGCATAATGACAATAAAGTATTCTATTCTATAAATAAATGATGCTTCTTGTTCTTGTTCTTCAGTGTCCAGCTCAGAACGACCCCCATGGACAGCACCGGGGTCCCTCACATCCTGGAGCACACGGTGCTGTGTGGGTCTGAGAAGTATCCGTGCAGAGACCCTTTCTTCAAGATGCTCACACGCTCCCTGTCCACCTTCATGAACGCCTTCACAGGTACGGAGAAATCCAATCAAGTTTTATTTATACAGCACATCTTTAAACGATGTTTGGTGGAGCCAAAGTGCTGAACATAAAATAAAAATAGCCTACAGTCGAGACACTTTACAGCAAATACAACACCCTCTGTCCTTAGACCCTCTGTCCTTAGACCCTCTGTCCTTAGACCCTCTATCCTTAGACCCTCTATCCTTAGACCCTCTGTCCTTAGACCCTCTGTCCTTATACCCTCTGTCCTTAGACCCTCTGTCCTTAGACCCTCTGTCCTTAGACCCTCTGTCCTTAGACCCTCTATCCTTAGACCCTCTGTCCTTAGACCCTCTGTCCTTAGACCCTCTGTCCTTAGACCCTCTGTCCTTAGACCCTCTATCCTTAGACCCTCTGTCCTTAGACCCTCTGTCCTTAGACCCTCTGTCCTTAGACCCTATCCTAGACCCTCTGTCCTTAGACCCTCTGTCCTTAGACCCTCTGTCCTTAGACCCTCTATCCTAGACCCTCTGTCCTTAGACCCTCTGTCCTTAGACCCTCTGTCCTTAGACCCTCTATCCTTAGACCCTCTGTCCTTAGACCCTCTGTCCTTAGACCCTCTATCCTTAGACCCTCTATCCTTAGACCCTCTGTCCTTAGCCCCTCTGTCCTTAGACCCTCTGTCCTTAGACCCTCTGTCCTTAGACCCTCTGTCCTTAGACCCTCTATCCTTAGACCCTCTGTCCTTAGACCCTCTGTCCTTAGACCCTCTGTCCTTAGACCCTCTATCCTTAGACCCTCTGTCCTTAGACCCTCTGTCCTTAGACCCTCACATCGTACAAGGAAACACTTCCAGAGAAAACCCACAGTTTAAAGGGAACATGGGAAATACACACTGACCTCTGAGTCTGTGAGCAGAGGAGGTGGCGAAGCTCACGTATCATGTTTGGACTTCCTTACGTTTTATTATAGTGATTACAAATGAGAGTGGTTGCATGTAAACATGTCTGTTGTTTACACATATGCTACACTTGTTGCTATTGTTTACATTATGCACTTTGTCTTCTGTTGCTCGTGCATTCTTGTAGAATGTCTGTATAGTTTTGATTATTTAAATGAAAAGGTAATTTATTGTTTACTTCAAATATGAGAAGAAACAAAATGCCGGTTTGTCGTTTTGCAGCCAGCGACTACACCATGTATCCGTTCTCAACGCAAAATGGGAAAGACTTCCAGAATCTTCTTTCGGTGTATCTGGATGCAGTTTTCTTCCCTTGTTTACGAGAGCAGGATTTCTGGTGAGTTTTGACTATGGTTGCAAAGTCGCAATGCTCAAGCTGAGGTGTTATTCGATACAACAGGTGGGCAAAGTTAACTTAAAGGTCACCTGTCCTGCTGTTTTTAGGCAATAGCAAAGCTCTCAGATATATAGAAATCTATAAAAAACATGTCTATGAAGTGTTTTGCTCAAAATACCAAACAGATCACCTGTTCTAGCCACGCCTCATATCCTCTATTTCACTTCCTGTCCAAAAGTGCTGATTTTGGGTATAAAGCTCATGCGGGACCCGGCAGCTACCGTCTAAACTAAATACTGCCGTGATGAAACGCCATATCATGGATTATCAAGTAGGGCTGCTCGATTATGGCAAAAATCATAATCTCGATTATTTGGGTCAATAATTGATATCACGATTATTAAAAACGATTATCCGTTTACTTTAAAAACATCCATTTATTGAAAAAGAAAATTGAACAGTATGTTTTTAACAGTTGATTACCCTGAACTTTAAGTATATTTCAACTGAAAAACCAATAAAAAATCTAATTAAAATAAATATTCGTTATATTTCAATAATTTAAGTTTTCATAATCGGTGAAAGCCAAAATCGTAATTGTGATTAAAATCCGATGAATTGAGCAGCCCTATTATGAAGGATTCTCTCTGAAACAGTCTGGAGCTCAAAGGCTTTCTCTCTTGCCGGTTATACCACAAGGTGAGTTCCTTTCTACTTCCTGCTTCTTCACGCACATGCTCTCCAGCACAGGTTAGCTCTGAGTGTTAGCGATGCTAATGTAAACACGACCATATTACGTCCAAAACAGTCGGGCATTGTTTCTGATAGCAACGTTTCCGATTGGGCCGTGGGTCCACCTTTCAGATATTACGTCATATCGGACGCTAATCTGGATCAGCTCCGTTGTAGCCCGTTTTTAGAGATTTGGGTACGGAGGAAAAGAGAGAGGGTTTTATTTCCTGACGCTGCGTGAGTTCCCATTGATGTAGAGAAGACATCACAAAGTGCATTTCGCATGATAGGTCCCCTTTAAGTTGACTTACTTGTGATTGTAATAAACAGCCAGGTTACTTACAGCTAGCACATATCACTTGGCAGGTCTGTAACCTTCACCCTGATCTGATTGTTTTGCAGGCAGGAGGGCTGGAGGCTGGAGCACGAAGACCCCAAAGACCGCAGCACCCCTCTGGTGTTTAAAGGAGTCGTGTTCAATGAGATGAAGGGCGCTTTTGTAAGTCAGCAATCACATTTCATCTGCATAGCAATGATCCCTTCTCTGTAATGATCTCATTGTTTTCACACACAGAGGTAAGTTAGGTGCTTTAACATGTCCTACTTTAAGTTAATGCATCACTCTCTATTGGAAACAATAATATTGTGCTCTCCTTGAACAAAACGACCTCAGAAAGCAAGGCTACACAAGGGAAGCAAGACAGACGCTTGTTTGTAGACGATCTTAAACTGAAACGAGTGGAAGGACAGAGGATAGAATTAACCCTTCAGAACACTTGAACTACTATCTCCGTGGTTACGCTATCTCTCTCGGAGCTGGTAACGCCTGGCCCGTGTGAGAATATGAAAGAGTGTATTTGTTGTGTGTTGTCCAGTCGGAAAACGAGCGTGTGTACGCGCAGCACCTCCAGAACAAGCTGTTCCCGGACCACACGTACTCTGTGGTGTCGGGAGGAGAGCCGCTCGACATCCCCGACCTCACCTGGGAGCAACTCAAACAGTTCCACGCCACACACTACCACCCCAGCAACGCCAGGTACACACACACACACACACACACACACACACACACACACACACACACACACACACACACACACACACACACACACACACACACACACACACACACACACACACACACACACACACACACACACACACACACACACACACACACACACACACACACACACAGGATAGCTGAAATGTACTTTGATTACAGCATAATCCCATGTTATGGTGTCAGAAAAACATTTGAAACAGTGCCATGCCCCTAACCATCCATCTTATAAAGGAAAACTAATATGTATTATCTTCCTCATGAATAAACCCATGTGTTGCCATTACAGGACAGTATCCATGCTGCTTTCAAAAGTGTTACATGCATGTTATAACACAATCCTTTCAACTATAATTAATAATAATACAATAAAACAAACGCATGCATCAGATTAGATTAGGACTACTGTTTATGTGTTTTCGTCTTTGTACTGTTTTCCATTTCTGATTCTATGTAAAGCATCTTTGAGCACTAGAAAAAGCGCTATACAATTAAATGTATTATTATTATTATTACAATTAATGCAATCAACCATGAAGATGCAAACTCGTACAGCAAAACTCCTGCATGGCCATTAGCTTAAGGTGCTGTTTACACGGGAACGAAACGGTTGTATCTGCTACTTTTCTCTTGCATAGCCCGTGCGTTCACACGAGGCCGTAGCGGAACCGCAAACGATAACCGGTCCCAAGGTGGATAGATCTAATAATAATAAATTATATTTCGATAGCGATTTTCTTGAACCCAAAGACGTCAGTAGCTACTGACCATGCTACAGATGTTAGTGCAAAATCTACAGCTCCTCTACCACAACCATCAGCAACAAGTGGACATGGAGAACTACATGTTGTTAAATCCACCACAGAGAATAAACAGAAGGGCAACCATGGCAACCATGCTCGCTGCTTTTGGTGTATTTTGTGTATACAAGTACAGCGCCACTTACAGGCCCGGCATATGTACTACAGCGTCTCCAGCGGGTCGAGCGGTCTCGTGTGAAGGGACACGTTCCTTGAGCTGTATCCGTGTGAACGGAAGACTTTTTTTATATCGAATTCGGTTCGTTGGCGTTCCCGTGTAAATGGGCCTAAATCAAGCTAAACCATTAAGCGACGCATACAGAAATGAGAACACACACTGAGAGAGTCTTACATCCGTCTTTCAGGTTCTTCTCGTATGGAGATCTGCCTCTGGAGCAGCATCTGAAGCAGATCGAAGAGGAAGCTCTGTCCAGGTTTGAGCGCATCAACCCGAACACGGAGGTCCCGTCACAGCCACACTGGAGCAGCCCTGTAAGCTCACAACGCACATTACAGTGTTAAGATACTATCAATGTAATCATTTAAACCAGGGGGGGCCAAACCTTTTCACCCAGGGCCACATGCAGAAACATATATGAAGGGCTGGGCCGTGAGGTATATCGCCTCATAAGTTCAGTTATAAGTTAGCACAATTCATCAAATGTAAGTAAACTGTGCTTGTGAGTGTTGGCAATAAGGGGAAATATGAAGGGTGTATTTCAAGCTTGTTGTAAATAAGTCATTGGGCTTTTAAGATATGTTAGAAAATGTATCCAACTTTAATTGACTGAATTTATTAGAAAAGTGGTCCACATGAATACTACTGTGTAATATATTTAAGAAGTGCAATATAAGACGAGCACAAGTTTAATTTGTGGGCCATTCTCCATTATACTTTTTGATTTTTGGCCGATTCAAAAAGGTCCGCGTGCCGTAGTTTGAACACCCCTGTATTAGAGTGTAAAGATACTAAGAATTGAATCATTTAAACCAGTGCTTCGCAAAGCGTGGTCCGCGGACCATCTGTGGTCCGTGAGCGCCCCCTAGTGGTCCGTGAGTATATTGGTAACATTTGAAATAAATTAATTAATTAAAGTTTTACGCACTCTCGCGGGAATATTTCCGCAATGGAGCGAGCTTAAGTTTCACTTTCGATTGCATGATATAGCCCAGGGCAAGACCTTCGTCACACATGTTGCCACCTGTTTGTCCCATTTTCAGACGATTTGTAATCTGTTCTAGAAAAACTGTCATTTTGAATATTTGTGGAGTTAGGTGGTCCGTGAGTGTTTTCTTATTGGTTAAGTGTCCTTGGTATGAAAACGTTTGAGAAACACTGATTTAAACCCATCATGTATTACATTCTCACTTGCATGCATAGTTCTATTGTTTTTATAATTTATAAGTGGAAATACGTTCAATAATCGGTGTGGTTTTCCCCCCAGAGAGAAGACCATGTGACCTGCGGCCCTGATGCCATGGCTCCAGACCCAAAGAGGCAGGACACGCTGTGTGTGAGCTTCCTGCTGGGAGAGTAAGGACACTTTGTCTCTTTAGATTTCGTATCCATATAGACAATGGAGACGCAGGTGATACTGAAGGTTAGATGAGGAAGAAGTAAAGTCTTTTGACCGTGAGCTCTTTTTAATACTCGCCTAGAATTATTATTATTATTATTATGTCAGTTTGTTTGATGCCTGCATGGATCGCACATATATATTTATCAATGCAAAAAATAAATAGATCCCCACATTTGTTAAGAAAGGAATTGAAGCGAGTCAGAAACCACAAAACCAACGAAGAGCAGTGGCTTTTTTATTTTGAAATTGACTAAAACGCCAGTCTTTCGACGGCTTTTCTTCCTCAATAGAAATACCTTTTTATATATGCCACTTCTCCCCTTAAAAAAGCGATTCTTTGAGTTTTTGACATCCTGGTTCCTCTGCAGCATCACGGACACGTTTGAAGGGTTCACGCTCAGCCTGCTGTCCTCGCTCATGATGTCTGGACCAAACTCTCCGTTCTACAAAGCTCTCATCGAACCCAACATCGGGACCGACTTCTCCTCCGTCGCAGGGTGAGCACAACTAGCACTACTATTTAGACAGACTTATGGCTATTTTAATAGTGTAAATATGCACATTGAATTGTATCTCGTTGCACCGTCATCGCTACTACCTCTGCTTTTACCACTTATTTATTATGTCTATTTGTTACTGCAGTGAGAGTTGCCAAAGACATGTCGCTGTACTTTGTATGATGACAAAGATATATTCTATTCTACTCAAAGGTGTAACTTTGGTTTGAGAATTGGGGGACACACAAAACAGGGGGTCCTCCGCAATGAAACATTTTCTCAATTTAATTCCATTTCCTGCCTTTCTACAAATATATCGGGGACTATCGTGTTAACAAATCCAAGAAAAATGTGTAGTGTATATAATGAGTGTGCACACTTATCTAGTATCCTATCCATGTGAACCTGTTTTATTTGTGACGAACTCACATCCTCTAGTCTAGGGGGGTCCGGGGGCACCCGGGAAGATTTTTTTTTTTCTTTAAATTGAAGTTGAAGGCATCAATCTGGTGCACTTTAAGGGCAACATTAAGAGATGTATGGACACAGCTCTCAACACCCAAATGAAACAGAACTGTATATATTTCAATAATCAAAAAACCATTCGAATATGCTCACAACCAATAACACATCATTGATAAACTCCTCTCTCCTATCTTTATCTTTCCCAGTCTGCATTCTTTCTTTTTATTTATGCATATTTTACTAATCACTCCCCTTTCAAACTGTGTTTTTTATTTTTGTACTGACCTATAGTAGCTACACATTGGAAGGATTTCTTAACTTATTTTATATACAACTAATATTACATAGATGGAAATATTTGTTTACATAGATGACCAAACAGTTTGAGACCCACTGAGATAACTTGGACTACAGTTTACAATCTAATCACTCAGTCCTTTACCTCCCTGAGCTGACGTTATCTCTCTCAGTCCCACGGGAGAGGACTCTCCCTCTCCTTATTGATGAAACAGCTACTAATCTCCGTTAGCTCCTCAAGCTAGCACCGAGCTAGCACCAAATGCTAGCAGCAACTCTCTCTCTCTATATATATATATATATATATATATATATATATCTCTCTTTCTCTCTCTCTCTCTCAGTCTCTCAAAGTCCGACAGGAAAGAGCTCTCCCTCTCCTTATTGATGAAACAGCTTCTAATCTCCGTTAGCTCCGAGCTAGCACCGAGCTAGCACCAAATGCTAACAACAACTCTATTTCTCTCTCTCTCTCTCTCTCTCTCTCTCTCTCTATATATATATATATATATATATATATATATATATAATCTTTCTCTCTGTCTCTCAAAGTCCGACAGGAAAGAGCTCTCCCTCTCCTTATTGATGAAACGGCTTCTAATCTCCGTTAGCTCTGAGCTAGCACCAAATGCTAACAACAACCCCTGTAACTCTCTGTCTCTCTCTCTTTCTATCTCTCTCACAAGATGTGCTCATGCCACACACACACAGACGCTCCTCCTTGACGATGACCGCTCGCGTAAAAAAAAAAAACATTTAAAAAGTGTGGGGCACACAAATGGGATTGTGAAAAGTGGGGGGGACATGTCCCCTCTGTCCCCAGTGGAAATGACGCCCATGATTCTACTACCATAACAACAGCAAAACGGCTTTCTACTTAAATTGGATAAATTACAGTTTGATTTCACTGGTTGACTTGGAAAGCTAACTAATTGACAACAACTCATCTGATGGATTTCACCGCTTGAATTTCATGCAGTGCCGTTAAACAGATGAATTCATGTATTGTTGAGAGCCATATAGGAGCTAATTAGTCCTTTTAGATTTCAGTAGGAACCAATGTTTGTTAATTCAGAGGTTCTGATCAATCATTTTTTACCACACACACACACGCACACGCTTACACAACATCTGGCTGCTGAAGCTTGGTCGTTATGTTTTTGAAAGTCTTATTTTGTATGCCGATTTAAAAGCTGATTCAAGTGTAATAGCGTGATTACAGTAACAGGGAATAAACGGACAGGGTGTTCAATTGAAAGCTAGTTTACCAGACTATTTATTCATCAGTTATGTTCACAAGGCGGCACCTTAAAGCGGAGATGGATAGATATATTCATCATTACTGCCTTGACCCTATTGCTCTTGTAATTGTATGGTAATGTTATATTGTTTTGTAGGGGTGTAACGGTTCACAAACATTTCGGTTCGGTACATACCTTGGTTTTTAGGTCACGGTTTGGGACAGCAGAAAAAATTATCACAAAACATAAAATATATATAGATTTTTTATTATTATTAAACTGTGAATAATGTATTCACTCAAATAAATACAAAATATAATAAAATAAACATTAAGGTGCAGCATTTCGATGAACTGAAATAATCTGTATTTGAACTGTACTGTAGTAGCACCTAAGCAGCCAGTTTGACATTAGGTCAATTTATATATAAAAAGTTTTAGCTTGTATTGTCAAAATGATACTTATACTGTCTGCTATGTGTGATTGCACCATCGGGAATGCTTGGAATTTCGCTGTACTCTGTGTAGTGAGAATAAAAGGAATCTAATCTTTACTTTATTCATCCCAATTTGGGAAATCCTTTCTGCCTCTACAAGCGTTTGAAGTGTGTTATGATGTGTGCAGATATGATGGCAGCACCAAAGAGGCGTCGTTCAGCATCGGTCTGCAGGGGATGGCTGAGAAAGACACGGAGAGGGTGAAGCAGATCATCAGTGAAACCATCGATGACATTATAGAGTGAGTAGCAGTCACATCGGGGGCTATGGTTTTATTTCATGGCTTTACATTCAACGTGTAAGGCAAGGCAACACTAGTTATTTCAAATGCTAAACGAACCCCCCTTTGGACAATTCTAATCTGCAACCCAATATTCAGAACATTCTACGAATCCTGGCCATATTTGTGTAGCATATAAGATTCATTTGCTCCCAGACATGCATGTGGCTTGCTAGTTTTGGACCCCATCTGTATTCAAAAAGTCACCACTTAAGGTCCTTTCAGTATTTCTACTAATCACATACAATAGTGACTTTTGACTTTCTGTGTGATACTGTGTACTGCTTTGTTTGACGGGTGATATTAACAAGTATGTTGCTGGCAGCTCTGTGTCTGAGATTTGCAAATTAAATAGTTAGAAGTAGTTTAGCAGTTATTAAAGGTAGGCTAAAAGGCTTAGTCCTTTTAATAAATGTATTTAATAGAACAACTTGACCCACTCCCCATGTATAACCCATCACAGGAAAGGCTTCGAGGAGGAGAGGATCGAGGCTCTGCTCCATAAGATCGAGATCCAGATGAAACACCAGTCCACAAACTTCGGCCTCTCTCTGGCCTCGGTGAGTTCACTTTCTCTGTGACCTCCATTTTGTTTTCATAACCGAAAGGACACTTCGGCCCAATCCCAAACCACGCCCTAAACCCTACCCCTACACACTCTCCCTCCGTGATGGAGTGAACTCCGCGGAGTGACACTCTCAGCTTAAAAACATATGAGGTTATCATGAGGTTGTTTACATCGCAGTTTATCAGTGGATGTTTGAACTATTTGTAAACAGCGTGTTTCCTGACGGACACACAGCGTTGAGACGGGTCAGGTAGAGACGGGACTCCAGTCAGCACCGATGCAGACTCGCTGGTTGAGGGCTTGATAGCCCACTCCCCCTCCACACCGCTCCACACTCGTTGGTTTGCACTTAATGTGGCGGACCCGCCGCGCGAACGGAGGGGTAGTGGGTAGTGGGTAGTGGGTAGTGGGTAGTGGGTAGTGGGTAGTGGGTAGTTTGGGCCTTCATGTATGAAAGAACCTCCATGTGGGAAATATGTTGGCAACAATAAAGATGTTTCTTTGTTTTGTGTGCATTAAATCTAGCCTTTCGATATTGTTTCTGCTATTTTTCTCTGCATATCAAGAATGTATACTTGTTAATAGTTATTGTCCTGGGAGAATATCTTACGCCGAATCCAGTTAATTATCGGATGTCTTACTTTTAGATCGGTACATTTTAAATTCAGAGACCTTCATCAGTGCAATGTTTAAATATGAAGGTAGATTACATTCCGCGTCACATGACTGCTGTGGGACTCGGACCTGTCTCAACATTGTGGGGGAAACTTCTGTAGCAATGGAGGAGTTAGGACTCAAAGGAGACACGAGAAGAGCTGGAGCTTTGATGGCAAACACTGACGGTTTATTTGGAGTATCGGCCGGAGAATTCACAAAACATGTCACGGGCCAGAGGTCTGACTACGCGGGAGATGCCACAATAAATTCTGAAGAACTCTTCTGTAGCTCGAGGTTTTAAATAGTTCCCAGTGTAATAATCAACATTCTTCATCAGCGAGACTAAACAATTATGGACCCTGAATCTAACTAGAGCTCTCGTCCATAGAAAATAATGTGCGCCGTTAGTAGTTCTTGAACCCTGAAGGCAGGACAGACTGAAAAAAGTCCAGGGAAGCTTAAAAAAGTTAACAGCATTTAATTACACAAAAGTTGCAGTGATGTACAAATCAAATTTGCGAGAGGAGGAGCTCTCCCCATGCGTCCGGTCAGCCGAGGTTAGGGAGAAAAAGAGGTCGATTCTTGGCTTGCTCTTCCTGTTGTCATCTGAGGTCTTCTCCTATTGGCCGGCGTCGTCAGGGGGCGGGTCCAATGCAATTCCTGCCTTTTTCTGTTGCTAAATTACATCATTCTGGTGTCTGTGGTTATTTAAACATTCCCTAATAAACGTGATTTCAGCGTCAGTGTTAAACCCAGTGTGTTTAGGGTACAACATCACGTCATTTCACCTTCAATTCACGGTTTGAAAACGTACCATTTCGCCACATGCTAATGCTAACCGGAAATGACGAAATTCACTAGCGGAAAACCGGAAGTAGTGTAAAAATTCAGTTTTTAGAATAAAACAGATTTAAATTAAATACAGTGTATTTAATTAAAATTACGCCATATCAAC
Organism: Pseudochaenichthys georgianus; assembly: GCF_902827115.2. NCBI lineage: Eukaryota > Metazoa > Chordata > Actinopteri > Perciformes > Channichthyidae > Pseudochaenichthys > Pseudochaenichthys georgianus. The sequence goes on from NC_047519.1 coordinate 40,098,046, forward strand.
ATTGATTTTAATTTCTAACAGCGCCAGGGAACCTACGTCCCTGAACAGTAAACTACCTCATGGCGGCTTGTGCTCTGTCATAGACTGGCAACAACAATGCGCCCAAGCTGCTCCTCCTTAAGAGAGATAGCAGCGATACCCCAGGCCGTAGACCTATGCCATGAGAAAGGAGACGGTGAGAGGAGAACATGATGAAAAGTTGAATACCTAAGCAAATTATTCCCTAACAAATATGAATATGTCTCAATATTGTTTGTATGAACAGATCGACAATCTGTTTATTCATGTGTAATCCGACATGTAAAACACATTCTAAACTACATTTAACTATAAACCATGCCATAATTGCAAGTCTCTTCAGTGAGAACGTCACAAAAGGATTTGAAAAGAAAAGCCAAATTCTGAAAGTAAATCAAAAGAAATAAGTGACATTTTGAAAAAAAAATTCTAAGAATAAATGAATGTTTTGAAGTAAAAAAGTCAAATTCTGAGAAAAAGGTCAAATCTGAGATGCATTGTGGGACATGTAGTTTATGGGCAACGTGCTTCTGTAAATCGGCATGTAACCGTACAATAAACATACTATATACCAAGGGGGGCGT
>NC_047519.1:40103647-40191147 GCF_902827115.2 Pseudochaenichthys georgianus
ATAGATTTAGGAGGTTCCCTAGTGGCCGCTAGCTGTACAAAGAAAATGGGGGGGAAAAAGTCGCGGCTTATAGTCCGAAAAGTACGGTAGTTTACCACTCATTGATCTTTAAAAAGGCCTAGACACAGATCATTTACAGAGACTGCTATCATGTCAATTGACTTTAGAAAGTAGTCAGTATTTATTTAGCACTGTTTAACAATAATGCACTTCAAATTACTTTACGAAAAACATTTAAAGTATCAACAAATGGTAAAGAAAGTGTAAAAAAGACATTGAAATACATCTAAAAACAGTGATTAAGGCAATTGGATCAGTCAGTCGGGTTCAGTCAGGTTGGGAAGAAAGTTATCTTAAATATTTTAGACATTTATTTAGAGAATTAGTTTTCAGAAAGCTCAATGTTTCTGTGAGTGAATATGTTTTCTTGTCAGTAAGATTGAGTTTCTTGGTGTGATAAATATATATATGGTCAGCCTCTGGGGTATAACCCGTATTACCGCTGAAATATTTCTCATCCCCTGAAAGTGTGACTAAACCAGAATCTAATGTCAGGCTCTTATCCTTTGAGAGATATCACAGTGTTTTTATTGCTCAGGTCTGGAGCTGCTGGCCGCTCAGAGTAAAACTCAGGATGCTTCCTGCCTGCCGGCGCTCAAAGTGTCGGACATCGAGCCGACCATCCCCATCACGCCCGTTCAGCTCAGCACCGCAGGTACGCTGTCCCCTGCATCTCAGACTCTATCAATATTACTCATTTCTGATTTTTCCTGCAGTGTTTTGGCTTCATTTTTACTAAATATTATTTCAATTTAAAATATTTTACTTTTATATTGGCTTCAATTTAATTTAACATTATTTTCATTTTATTTCTTAGTAATAGTGTCATTTGAGGATACTGGGACTTCAGATGTTCATTGCCATTTCCACACTGTAGCTATTGTGTATTTTGATAATAAACCCTTTTGGCCTCGTTATCACCCGTAAGGAGTGTTTAATAATATCTCCATGCCCCCCCCCCCTTCAGGAGGCGTCCCTCTGCAGCTCTGTGAGCAGCCGACCAACGGCCTGGTGTACTTCAGAGCCATGTGCAGCCTCAACACGCTGCCAGAGGAACTCAGGCTCTACGTGCCGCTGTTCTGCAGCGTCGTCACAAAGTGAGTCCATCTGTCTCTGCGTTACGCCATGGTAACACCATGGTAACACCACGGTAACGCCATGGTAACACCGCAGATGGTGTAAAAGCATAAGAATTTAGATAAGATTGATAGACTGTTGTTGTTTGTGTCTTTTGCACTTTTAATACTGTGTGTGTGTGTGTGTGTGTGTGTGTGTGTGTGTGTGTGTGTGTGTGTGTGTGTGTGTGTGTGTGTGTGTGTGTGTGTGTGTGTGTGTGTGTGTGTGTGTGTGTGTGTGTGTGTGTGTGTGTGTGTGTGTGTGTGTGTGTGTGTGTGTGTGTGTGTGTGTGTGTGTGTGTGTGTGTGTTGTGTGTGTGTGTGTGTGTGTGTGTGTGTGTGTGTGTGTGTGTGTGTGTGTGTGTGTGTGTGTGTAGGATGGGCTGTGGAGGTCTGGACTACAGGCAGCAGTCTCAGCAGAAGGAGCTGAGGACGGGGGGGATGTCCGTCTCTCCTCACGTCTCCTCTGACTCCACCCAGCTGGACATGTACGAGCAGGTCAGGGTTCACCTTATCTGTTACTTAAAAAAACAGTAAAGCCAATTAGGGACAATGTGTTGATGATTTTATATACTGTATGTGTTTTGCTTAAAAAAAACATTTGAAAATAAGTATATATCGATGAAGTGCGACTCCCAGCTCTCAGCCTAAGGAGGAATGAGTCCTAAACCTGGAACTGAGTCATAATCAAGCACTTTCTCGATGTTTTTCTGAATGTGTTTTTAGCTGTGAGCCTGACATAAAACAAGCTGAAGACATCTTAACGTTTTGTCCACGACTTAAAATCAGTAACATCAGTAAATACCCCACTGGTGAATTCAAAAACAGCGGTTGCTAACGAGTGTCTAACAGAGACGACTAAACGTCATCAAGCCCAACATTAGCTTAGTGAAGGAAGTCTCTGATTGTCTCTGCTTCAGGGAGTCCTCCTGTTCTCCTCCTGCCTGGAGAGGAACCTCCCTCACATGTTCCAGCTGTGGAGCGACACGTTCAACAGGTACGTCCTCCAACTCCTCATTTCACCGGCATCTAAATATGCTATATGTGCTTCTCAAAGTAATGTACCCCCATTGAAACATTTTCTCAGCCGAGCACCCCCTGACCGACCCCGAACATTTTTGATCGAAAAAGCCTATACGAATAATTCCAATATAGTGATGTTCCCTCAGTGTGTGATGTTTTAACTCCTTCATGCATGCATTACAACAAACTAAGGATATTTTCATTTTATGCATGAAAAAAATAACATACCGACATTTTTTTTAAACAGATTTTTCCAAGGAGTTTTTCAACTGAAGTAATATCTGTTTAACAAACCAATGAACAAAATGATATATTATGCAAAACTATAAAATACAATACACACATTTGACATGTTTATATGAGGACCCCCTGGTTCGAGGAATATTTTATATAAAATTGTGTTTTCTATTTAACACTGTATTAAGATTATTTTTGTAATCATGCATGGTAATCATCTCACGTACCCCCTGCAGTATCCCAACGTACCCCTAGGGGTCCGCGTACCCCCATTTGAGAATCACTGCTATAGAGAGGCGAGGTCCCGCCCTTTTACTTCCGACCCATGGGACCTTATTTCGGAAAAAGTATGTATTGAAGTCAACGGAGAGAGAAAACGTATATTACGATCCCGTTTGAATTGTGCCACGAATTACACATATGATGTTTGTCGATCTTACAAAATAATTTCCATGTCAAAAAAGTCACAGTTTGTCGTAAATCTGTTGAAATATAAGACTATGGAAAATACGCAACTAGAAAGACTACAAATCCCAGAGTGCCGGTCCCGCATGCTGGCTCTCACGGAACCGACTAACTCCCCTTGTGTGTGTGTGCAGCTCTCAACGTGCCCAGACTTGTAGGGATTTTCTCCTCGTTTAATACTTTCCGCCTCGTTCTGAGAGAAAGAAGTGAGATGTTTCAACGTGACGGCCGTCTTGGTGTGTGGTGCGAGACGGGAGATGTAGTTCATTGAGCGGTTTCACACAGAAAAAAGTTTTACGACACATTTAAAAAAAAATTGACTTCGTGGCACAATTCAAACGGGATCGAAAGATAACTTTTCTCTCTCCATTGACTTCAATACATAATTTTTCAGAAATCAGGTCCCATGGAGCTCCCCCGGAAAGGGAGGGACTATAATATCTTTTAAGTTTAAGCAAAATAAAATACATGGAAATGATACCAGTGAGAATTGAAAGTTAACTCAAATTAAAAGCCATAATAAAAATATAGGTTTTTAATTTGCTTTTAACATTTCAAGGGGGTTTGCTGTTCTAAGACCCTCGTACAAGTACGTCTCATCTTATTCAAATGAGTCAATATTTCCCTTCCAGCCCCCACTTTAACGACGAGGAGCGCCTGAGAGTGCTGGTGATGATGTCAGCGCAGGAGTTGGCCAATGGGATCGCTTACTCCGGTCACATGTACGCCATGACTCGAGCGTGCAGACACCTGACTCCATCTGGAGATCTGCAGGAGACGTTCGGAGGGATGGAGCAGGTATATAAAGATATGTCTCACGTCTGTCTCTCGCTCTGAGAAAGCTTTGACCGAAAGCTAATGGAGCTGCAGGATTATTTTATTGTATATTCTTTTGTTAGTCACTTTGTGGCTGTTGCTGCTCGGACACCTGAAGGTGAGCAATAAAGGTTTACCCGATGAAAGCGTCCTCAAAATGTCATTTAATGATTGGTCCTTTTTACGTCGTTAAGGAACTGGGCTTCGTCATTTTATTCATGCCAGACCGTTTTGTTTGTGTTCAGTGCCAGCAGTTTGTGAAACAGCTGTTCTGTGTTTTGATCGTCAGGTGAAGTTCATGAAGAAGATCGCTGAGATGTCAGACCTCAGTCCGGTCATCCGGATTCTACCGAGGATCAAAAAACATCTTCTGAACCCCGACAACATGAGGTGTGTGTGTGTGTGTGTGTGTGTGTGTGTGTGTGTGTGTGTGTGTGTGTGTGTGTGTGTGTGTGTGTGTGTGTGTGTGTGTGTGTGTGTGTGTGTGTGTGTGTGTGTGTGTGTGTGTGTGTGTGTGTGTGTGTGTGTGTGTGTGTGTGTGTGTGTGTGTGTGTGTGTGTGTGTGTGTGTGTGTGTGTGTGTGTGTGTGTGTGTGTGTGTGTGTGTGATATGGCGTGTGTGTGTGAGATATGGTGTGTGATATGGCGTGTGTGTGTGAGATATGGCGTGTGTGTGTGAGATATGGTGTGTGTGATATGGTGTGTGTGAGGCGTGTGTGTGTGAGATATGGTGTGTGTGTGAGATATGGTGTGAGATATGGTGTGTGTGTGTGAGATATGGTGTGTGTGTGTGTGTGTGAGATATGTGTGTGTGTGTGTGTGTGTGTGTGTGTGTGTGAGATATGGCGTGTGTGTGTGAGATATGGCGTGTGTGTGTGTGTGAGATATGGTGTGTGTGTGTGAGATATGGGTGTGTGTGTGTGAGATATGGTGTGTGTGTGTGAGATATGGTGTGTGTGTGAGAGATATGGTGTGTGTGTGGGATATGGTGTGTGAGATATGGTGTGTGTGAGATGGTGTGTGTGTGTGAGAGATATGGTGTGTGTGAGAGATATGGTGTGTGTGAGATATGGTGTGTGAGATATGGTGTGTGTGATATGGTGTGTGTGAGGCGTATGTGTGTGTGTGTGAGATATGGTGTGTGTGTGTGAGAGATATGGTGTGTGTGTGAGATGGTGTGTGTGTGAGATATGGTGTGTGTGTGTGAGATATGGTGTGTGTGAGTCGTATGTGTGTGAGATATGTGTGTGTGTGTGTGTGTGTGTGTGTGTGTGTGTGTGTGTGTGTGATATGGTGTGTGTGTGTGTGTGTGTGTGTGTGTGTGTGTGTGTATGTGATATGGTGTGTGTGATATGGTGTGTGTGTGTGTGTGTGATATGGTGTGCGTATGTGTGCGTGTTTTACTTGAATACAAATGTACTCCCGTATTCTCCTCAGGTGTGCGATCAACACGACTCCACAGAAGATGTCCGACTCAGCGATTCAGCTGGAGCGTTTTCTGAAGGACGTCTCTGGAAACAGAAAGACACGCAAACCTGTCAGAAGTAATATCATCGAGGTGAGGCTTTGAGAGCAAAGCTGGACACACGAAGTCGAGTACTTGTTGTGTTGTTGATCAGGCATTATTGTTTGCTTCCTAAAATGTGTTTGCATTCCTCCCCAAGAGGCCTCTGGGGCCGCAGGCTGGATCCGGGCCGAGCAGGAAACTCATCGCTGTGAGTTCAATTCATTATAAACCAGCTTTAAGCATTTATGTTTCATCTCTTTACGAATGCCTTTGTGATTCGCTGTAGTGACGACACACACGAGGTTCTGATGATTTAAGGAACATTGAAACAGTTTGGATAAAGACGGTCGGAGACAGTTTCATCCCACACGCCATAAGACTATTAACCACCTGACAACTACACTATTTATTATGTGTATCCCATGACAACACATCTGAAAGGTCCCGTTTCTACTGATCATGTTTCCATTGTTGAGTTCTCTGTGAGCCCACTGTGCTCCCATTGGTCAGCTCACCCACTCTGTTCTGATGAGTCCACCACCGTTACAGCGGAACATCAGTGTTTATGTGTTACCATGGCGATTGTTAGCAACCAGAAAATTTAAACCTTTAAAGCTTAAAAAATCTTAAAATAAATCTTAATGTCAAATCTAAAACATTGAAAAAAATCGTATTTGCTTAAGGAAGCAACGAGATTTATTGAAACCATGATTTTGATTTGTATTCTTGCTCTTATTTTCGACAGCACTATAGCCATATGATGAAATATTATAGCTTGTTTTGAATGATGCACAAAGTCCCGTTTACATGCTTGATAAATACATCAGGATAAATCGTTGTGTGTGACTGAACTCTTCTCTCTCCAGGAGGCGAACTTCCTGCCGTGTCAGATGAAGACGTTCTTCCAGATGCCGTTCCCCATCAACTTCATCAGCGAGAGCATCCGCACGGTGCCGTTCGCCCACGAGGACTACGCCAGGTAAACACAACGTATCCGGAGGAAGAAGATTAGGGTTGAATGGTTATTTCTACAGTTAGTATGACAACCTTTTTCCACTCACTTAAGAATCTAACTTTATTTGTTTTCTATTCTAACCTTTTATGCTATATTTGATTCAATATGCTCCTTGGATAACTATTTATTATATCAGTTTTATTATGTTCTCCTTATAGCTTTGTGAAGCACCCTGAGATGACGTCGTTTTTAAAGTGTGCTATATAAGTGAAATGTATTTTATTATTATAAAACATCGCGGCCCACATTCAACCATAAACAATACGGAGGTTTAGTTGAATACTCGATTCTGATTGGTCAATTCAGAACATGTGACACGTTGTTAATCCAGTAGAACAGACCGCTGTCAAGGACTCTAATGACCGTTGCTAAGGAGGATCGAGAAAGAGAAAGGAAAGGAGGTTCAAATAAAAAAATAAATATCTTGATAATGAAATGTTTCCACACATCCTAATGTTTTGCATTTGGGATCCGCTGGTATAACTTATTCCGTTCTCTCTCTCTCTTCTTCCTCTAGTCTGTGCATCTTGGCGAGGATGATGACGTCGAAGTTTCTCCACGGAGAGATCCGGGAGAAGGGCGGGGCTTATGGGGGCGGAGCCAGGATGGGAGGCGGACTCTTCTCCTTTTACTCATACAGGTGGGAGCAGATCAATGCTCTACCGGTAGACGGTGTTATCGTTGTTTTGATTGATTGAACATTTAGGTTTTGGCCATTTTAGACTGAAGCAACTATATGATTAGTGACGGATAGCGGTGTATATAAAATGTCCAAAGCTCGCTAAGTAAGGGATGATGTGCAGCGAGGCGGTCACTAGGGGGAAAAGAACACCGACAGGCTGATCAGTCGGTGTTCTTTTCCCCTAGTGACCAAGTCGCTGCACATCATCACGGCCACATTCTCAACAAAGTAACGATATGACTCCCAATATTAATTGAAATGTTTTTATTGATTTAAAAAAATTGTTGATTTAAAATGATATGCATCCGCTAAGAGAAATAGTCCGTTGTTACCGTTTGAACTGCGTAGCAACGGCAGGAACTGCTTCGATAGCGTTTTTAGTGCTTCTTGATTACAGATTTGAAAACATCGCTGCTTGCTTTAAAAGTAGCACAATTCATTTTGTCAAACCTTGGGAAGCATCTAGATATCCCTGCCCTGATGCCAAAGGAACTGCACACTGAATATGTGTCGCCGTTTGATGTCTATGGACCGCTGCGTAAAAAGGAGGGTTTCTGCCCCGTTACTTCTCCGCTGTTTCCTTGTCCCAGTTCGGCCAAACTGTATTCAGTTAAATCGACCGGACTTCTTTCCGCAGATGTGAGCGTCCTTAACAACGGTCAATAAATCCTTGACAGCGGTCTGTCTGTTCTGGATTAACAACGTGTCACGTGTTCTGAATTGACCAATCAGAATCGAGTATTCAACTAAGCCAAGTTCTATACTGTAACCAGTTGATATAATGGCATAACCTCAGTTATGAAGGGGTGAGGTAGAAGAGGACGGTTTTACAGCTGGGACAAGTACTCAGATCTTATACTTAGAATTGAGAATGTGTAGAATATAAAGTCAATGTTCTACTTATTTCCCCAAAACAAGTCATACTGTATTAAAACAAATATGAAAAGCCAAAGCATTTTACGTTGTAACTTAAAACACCCAAAATGTATGATCACTAAACAACAACATGGAGACTCAGATTTAATGTTCTGGTTTTATTCTTTTTAAATGTGTCTTTGTTTTGTTGGAGACATATCTTAGGATGTTGGACAGTGGAACACCTTCGGCTTTGTTGAATTGTGATTTAACAAAGTGTTGACCTCACGCTAAATCTCCTCAGGGACCCCAACTCCCTGCAGACCCTCTCAGCGTTTCGCAGAGGCGTCGATTGGGCCAAGTCGGGGGATTTCTCCCAGCAGGACATCGACGAGGCCAAACTGTCCGTCTTCTCTGCCGTGGACTCACCTGTGGCCCCCGCCAGCAAAGGTCAGACCCCCACTGTGTGGACAGAACTAGATAACGTGACGGACCAGATACCTTTTCAATATCAAATCTTATGATCATCTGCAGGAGTGATTAGATTAATAATAGAGCTGTATTATGACTCGTCTTAACATGTGATTCAAACCATTACTTTCATACACATTTGTGTTATTAAGCGTACAGTGTTGTGATGTTTCGTCACAGCAACTGTCCGTCAAACCGTGCCAAGGAGAAACTATTCAATAGTAAACTAAAAACAGTTTTACTTTGGTTAGGCAACGTGGCATCTATTTATTATGGTTTATGTCTCTTTAAAACGATTATTTTAGCGTCGTTGGTAACAAGATACACACACGGTCTGTGTGTGTGTGTCCCCCACTGGGTTCAAACAACTGGACATCATATTTTTAAAGGGTTTTATCCTGATATCAATTATAGAGAGCTGTAATACAATCTTTAGACCTCTTAGAATCTGATTTTAGCGCAGGTTTAGTCTCTTCCAGTGTCGGGGGTTTTCTGACTCCCAAGAGAAAATGACTTGTTTTGGTTTTGGTTGCCAGAGGCGTATTTACAGTTTCTACCTAGTTATTCTAGAATGTCATTCTAAAATGAATATTATTGGGTTTTTGGTTCGAGATTGTTAAACAGTTATAAAGAAACCATTTACCGTACTTTTCGGACTATAAGCCGCGACTTTTTCCCCCATTTTGTTTGTACAGCTAACGGCCACTAGGGAACCTCCTACATCTATGGATTTCACAGGTACATTTAACCACCTTTAACACTATGGGCTCTAGGACCGGAGTGAGAAAGGTAGCGCTCCAAAGTAAAAGTGGAACCGAGAGACAGAACGAGAGCAAGACAGACGGACAATGTAGCTGCTGCGGCTTATATGCAGGTGCGCTTTATAGTCCGAAAAGTACGGTAGTTTGTGTTGAAAAATGCCCATCACAATGACTTGATCAGGAACATATTGATATAACTTCAACAATAACTGAATACAAGTTCACTGCAGCCTTAATTTCAGGGCATTGCCCTTTTTTTTTTTTATTGTGCGGCTTTTGTGTGTGTGTGTGTGTGTGTGTGTGTGTGTGTGTGTGTGTGTGTGTGTGTGTGTGTGTGTGTGTGTGTGTGTGTGTGTGTGTGTGTGTGTGTGTGTGTGTGTGTGTGTGTGTGTGTGTGTGTGTGTGTGTGTGTGTGTGTGTGTGTGTGTGTGTGTGTGTGTGTGTGTGGTGGTGTGTGTGTGTGTGTGTGTGTGTGTGTGTGTGTGTGTGTGTGTGTGTGTGTTGTGTGTGTGTGTGTGTGTGTGTGTGGGGCAGGAATGGGTCGTTTCCTGAGTGGAGTCACAGACGAGATGCTGCAGGGTCACAGAGAGAGGCTCTTCGCTGTCTCCCACAGAAGTCTGGTGGAGGTCGCAGAGAGGTAAACACGTTTATGCACATTGTGTTAAGAAACCCAGATAGAAAGTACATTTAAAAACTAACACTTCTGCGTCGATATGTGAGTTCAAGTGTCGTTGGTGCTTTCCCCCACAGATATCTGGGTGTCGGTCAGAGGACGTGTGGTGTCGCCATCCTGGGCCCAGAGAACGAGACGATTAAAAAAGATCCTTCATGGATTGTAAAATAATGTATTATTAAAACCTGTTAGGATTATTTTTTAAATGGTGGCAAAAAAATCTGAAGCGCACAAAACCAGAAGGAGGACAGACGAGTGTTTTAGTAAATCTGACTTTTCCTTCTTTGATATAGTCTGTTATGTACATATTTATGAAAATCTAATTATTAAATAACAGTATAATATTGGAAAAATCTAATCTGAGTCTCCTTGTTGTTGTTTTGTGATCATGAAATATTTTACATGGGTGTCACGAGTGCAAACACTCCAACAATGGTGTGTCACAATTAGATTGAATGTACTTTAACAGATGTTTCTATTACTATAATACAATATGACTTGTTTTGGGGACATAAGTAGGACTTTGACTTTATATTATACACATTTTCGACGCACTATACTATGACTTTTGTTTTATTTTTCGACATACGATACGTAACATTTTTCATGATACTTTCAACGTATGTTTCTCAATGTCGAGGACGCTTCCTTGGTAGGACATGTCCCTCCGAGTCAGGTCCTTCTGAAGCGATGCAAGAATCCTTCCTAGCCTCGGAAAACGAAGAATGGTGGAACAGGTTTGCAGGTGTGCGTCGTATGCGAGGCCCCGCCTTGAATGGAGTGCGATTTCCGCCAAAGATTTTGGAAATTGGTCCGTGCACAAAGCATTGTGGGGATTTTAAGACTGCGGAGGACACAGCCTAGAAATGTCCCCCTACGAAGGACGCCGGCCTCGGTAGAATTCCAAGGATCCTGGACATTGGAACAGTCCTTCGGCGGGACTCGATTACTATAGCACCCTTGAAATAGTGGCTCTGGAGCAGCCTTCCTCGACATTGAGAAACACCCTATGACTTTTTCTCACAGTTTTCAACACGGTAATATAACCTTTTTTTTTTTAATATTTTTGACGTACTATAAGAATACTTTTGTCCTCCAATTTTTACCATACAATGACTTTCATATTCTTCTGCAATAATATAAGAAACTTATTTTATGTAAAACTCATTTAAATCAAACGGGGATAATATGCTTTAAAGGGGACCTAGGCTATCATGCAAAATGCACTTTGTGATGTCTTTTATACATCAACATGTGCCCCCGGTGCGTCGGGGAACTCACGCAGCGTCAGAAAATAAAACCCTCTCTTTTCCTCCGTACCCAAATCTCTAAAAACGGGGAACAACGGAGCTGATCCAGATTTGCGTCCGATATGACGTAATATCTGAAATGTGGACCAATCAGAAACGTTGCTATCAGAAACAATGCCTGACTGTTTTGGACGTAATATGGTCTGTGTTTACATTAGCATCGCTAACACTCAGAGCTAACCTGTACGGGAGAGCCTGTGTGTGAAGAAGCAGGAAGTAGAAAGGCACTCACCTTGTGGTATAACCGGCAAGAGAGAAAGCCTTTGAGCTCCAAACTGTTTCAGAGAGAATCCTTGATAATCAATGATATGGCGTTTCATCACGGCAGTATTTAGTTTAGACGGTAGCTGCCGGGTCCCGCATGAGCTCAGACCCCTCCTTTTTTATTTTTTATTAAGAAAAAATGTAAAGCTTTATTCCCAAAATCAGCACTTTAGAAACAGGAAGTGAAATAGAGATATGAGGCGTGGCTAGAATGGTTGATCTGTTTGGTATTTTGAGCAAAACACTTCATAGACATGTTTTGTATATATCTGACCCCATACAGACAAAGTTACAGCTAGATCTCACTGAAACACTTTCCACACAAAACATGTTTTATTATTTGGTGACACACACACAGATAAAATGTTGCATACAAGTTTCAGACATTCTCCAAACTACATCGACAGCAGGCTTTACACGACAGGAGAAACGTACAAAGACCAGAGTGGAACAATGGCTGGAGTTTCACCACACACACACTTAACAGGTGATAGGACACACACACACTTAACAGGTGAGAGGACGCGCACTAAACTTCAGAGTGTCATGATGGTGACACATTAGCAGGCGTTATGTTGACAGCATGTGATCCTCGTGGCATATCTTATATCTTTAAAAGCAGCTTCAGGACATTAAATTAAATGAGGCTTAAAGTGCTGAAGAAAATAATAAAAGTGACAAAATCTGGACTTGACCTCAGCGTTCTCGCCGCTCAGCTGTCAGTCATTTTCACGACTAAAACTCTTACAGTACGTAACAGGGAGTGGTTATATATATTAAAGTCTATAATAACTTTGTGGAGTACAACGTTAGCTCTAGCTACGAAAAGAGCTCCTTTCCAAATACTGTTTCATCAGCTACATTTCGCTCATCTCAAAAATACAAGCTCCCTTCTGAAAAGTGCCCGGACTTTTTAAAATCACCAACTAGCGGTCGCTCAGTCATGGGCAGGAGCTCCAGTGAAGCTGCTCTCTGATTGGACGTCTCCTCCGGCAGCTGATCTTCAGATGTTCTCGGAGGGTTTGCTCTCTTTGGGTCGGACGCGGGTCACGGGCTCCAGCTGAGCCGAGTCCGACACGTCGTAGCTCGTCTTGTATTTAGCCAAGATCTTCATCAGGGGGCGGAGCTTCAGCCACCACTGCTCCTTAGGGATCCTGTGGCTGAGGAGACGAGAGGGTTTTAATATTATAATATATATATTATACTCACTCTACCTGTGATGATACATATTGTGATATCTGTTTTGACAACTAAACTTTGACTATGATTTGTTTTGATATTTTGGACAGACTCTACTGAACGGTTTGAAATTATTCGACATACTTTAACTATACTACGCATTTGTATAATATTATTAACATGTTTAACAGACAATACACGGACTTTTTCATGATATTTTCGACATAATCTTTTAAAAGATGTTTAGAAATACTGCATTTTTACAAGTCACTTTGTCGTACAATTAATTACAGGAGCTGTGTCGCTACAAAGTGAAAGTGTTTCTTACACAAAGTCAGTCTCGTCTTTGAGCTGAGAGACGGGCTGGAACACCATGGCTCTGCGGCGCATCCCCAGCAGACAGGCCGTGTCCTCCGAGTTAGTAAACACCCGCCCTGAGGGGGAGAGAGCCGGAGGTTAAAGGTCCCCTATTACACTGTTTTTCATCAATATATCACAGGTCTCAGATATATACAGAGCCTGTCTCTGATTGGCTGAAACACCAAACAGATCATTGCAGCATTACCCATAATCCCCTCTGTTTCAGCCCTGTTTCCAAAGTGCTGATTCTCTGTCTGTTACTTGAGATGAAAACAAGGAGCCCCTCCCCACGCCCCTCTGAGAGAGGTTTGGTTACAAAGAACTCAATGGTGCTCTAGAGGAGATTCAGGTGATATGGGGGGGGGGGGGTTACCTTGGTTGCTGATTGGCTAATGGTTACACAAGACAACACATCGTTATGACATCATCAAGTGGCCAAAATCTGATCAGCTCGTTTTCAGACAGGTTTTTTATAGAAATGGATCAAAAAGAGAGAGAAATCTTGGTTCCTGAAACTTTCAGAGTCTCTTCCACAGAGGGACCACATGTTGATGTAGAAGAGACATGAAGAAGAGGGGACACATGTTGATGTAGAAGAGACATGAAGAAGAGGACACACATGTTGATGTAGAAGAGACATGAATAAGAGGGGACACATGTTGATGTAGAAGAGACATGGAGAAGAGGGGACACGTGTTGATGTAGAAGAGACATGAAGAAGAGGGGACACGTGTTGATGTAGAAGAGACTGAAGAAGAGGGGACACGTGTTGATGTAGAAGAGACATGAAGAAGAGGGGACACGTGTTGATGTAGAAGAGACATGAAGAAGAGGGGACACATGTTGATGTAGAAGAGACATGAAGAAGAGGGGGACACATGTTTGATGTAGAAGAGACATGAAGAAGAGGGGACACATGTTGATGTAGAAGAGACATGAAGAAGAGGGGACACATGTTGATGTAGAAGAGACTGAAGAAGAGGGGACACATGTTGATGTAGAAGAGACATGAAGAAGAGGGGACACATGTTGATGTAGAAGAGACATGAAGAAGAGGGGACACATGTTGGTGAAGAAGAGACATGAAGAAGAGGGGACACATGTTGATGTAGAAGAGACATGAGGAAGAGGGGACACATGTTGATGTAGAAGAGACATGAAAAAGAGGGGACACATGTTGGTGAAGAAGAGACATGAAGAAGAGGGGACACATGTTGATGTAGAAGAGACATACTCACACACAGACCAGAAATAAATAAATGTCTCATCGTGTTTCGTCTTACCTCCTTTGTAAGAGTCCTTGAGCGTCCGTGAGATCCACTGAACGGCTTTAGCGGCTACTTTAGTGCCAAAGTTCCTGTCAAAGGGAGACGGAGCTCCTCCCTGGCAAAAGGACGGACAAAATAAAACCACCAGTTCAAAAATAAGGATATTTGTATAATGTACGATGATCTTGACTAAATGTGCCTCAGGAGAGACTTGGAAGCACGCTGCCGCTGGCCGACGGGACAGAGCTGGAAACATGTAGTGCCATTTAAATAAATTAGTATTATTAAAAAAAAAAGCACAATACGTTTTTGTATACGTTATTTGTGTATAGATATTTAAATGCTTAGTCCTTAGCAAGGCTATGTCAGATTGTTTTCACACATTCTTTGTGTTTTATTATTGAGCTGTGTGTAAAGAAATACAATATGTGTTGAACATAATGCAAAGTGAGAGTGCGTACGTGTGTGTGTGTGTGTGTGCGTGCGTGCGTGCGTGTGTCTGTGTGCATGTGTGTATGTATGTGTGTGTGTGTGTGTGTGTGGTGTGTGTGTGTCTGTGTGAGCGTGTGAGTCTGTGAGTGTGTGTGCGTGTACGTGTGTGTGTACGTGTGTGTGTGTATGTGCGTGTGTGCACGTGCGTGCGTGCGTGAGTGTGTCTGTGTGCATGTGTGTATGTATGTGTGTGTGTGTGTGTGTGTGGTTGTGTCTGTGTGCGTGTGTGTGTGTGTCTGGGAGTGTGTGTGTGTACGTGTGTGTGTGCGTGTCTGTGTGCGTGTCTGTGAGTGTGCATGCGCGTGTCTGTGTGCATGTGTGTGTGTGTGTCTGTGTGCCTGTGCGCGTGTCTGTGAGTGTGTGTGCACGTGTGAGTGTGCGTGTGTGTGTGTGTGTGCATCTCACCTGCTGCATGTGCCCCAGGATGTTCTTCCGGCAGTCGAACACCCCCTTCCCCTCCTCCGTGTACAGCTGGTAGATGAAGTCAGTCGTGTAGTTCTCATTGGAGTTCTCATTCCTAAAGAGCACGAACATTACAAAGCCGTTGGTACACTGAAATAAAAAAGAAGGAAACCTCCGTACACTTCTTCGGAACTACTTTCTACCAAAAAACGAATTCCCTGAGAAGTGAACTATCCATCGTAAACGGAACCCTCCCTCTCAGCAGTCGAACACGGTGTGAGCCGGGGCATTCTCTGTCCTGCTCCGTTGCTATAGGACACGTGCTTTGCAGGTTGCACCCTCAGCACAGAGATGCAATGTCACCGACACCCCGTCCGAAATATATCATCCGTCCTATTTCCTCGCAGCTCCGTCCTGCTGGGAGCGTTCTGCACGGCCTGATGGTGCAGAGGACCGAAATAGACCCGAAAGATGACGGGAAGTAAAGTGTGTGAGGTCGATTAGCTGTCAAAGCACATCAGCTGTGTGTATCGACATTAAAGCCGATGTTTATCCACAGACATGCATCACGGGATAAAGATTATTACCTTTAAAAACAGTCAGACATATTATTTTAGAGTCTTTTCTCTCCCTCAGTTTCACACACACACACACACACACACACACACACACACACACACACACACACACACACACACACACACACACACACACACACACACACACACACACACACACACACACACTCTGTCGTGCAACATCCAAAAGGCTGAAGAGTGTGTGTGAGGTGATGATAAGAAGGAAGCCTCACCTGAGCACCAGTCCTCTCTGGATGGACGTCTTCATCTTCTGCGTCAGATGCTCCACGTTGGCCTGAAAACACCGAAAGAAGTCCCGCGTTAAACCGGAGCGCTGCAACCGGCGCGAGCAGCAAACAAAGTGACGAATCACAAGCATGAGATCCTTAAACCCCCCCCCCCCCTCCCTCAGATCCTTATTCCCTTCAGAGGGGAGAGGCTGCAGGAGGACATTTACACCACCAGGGGGCAGCAGGTCGGAAAAGTTCATTAGGAGTAAAATCCTTTGACCTTCACCGAATATAGGAATGCTTGTGTGGAAGAGTGAGGGGAGGCCGCATGGACATTTCTGATGCCCTGGATATCAACGACAAACAGCCGTAACTCAAACCCTAGATTAAAGTGAGGGGACATGAGGAAGAGGGGACACATGTTGATGTAGAAGAGACATGAAGAAGAGGGGACACATGTTGATGAAGAAGAGACATGAGGAAGAGGGGACACATGTTGATGTAGAAGAGACATGAAGAAGAGGGGACACATGTTGATGTAGAAGAGACGTGAAGAAGAGGGGACACATGTTGATGTAGAAGAGACATGAAGAAGAGGGGACACATGTTGATGTAGAAGAGACATGAAGAAGAGGGGACACATGTTGATGTAGAAGAGACGTGAAGAAGAGGGGACACATGTTGATGTAGAAGAGACATGAAGAAGAGGGGGACACATGTTGATGTAGAAGAGACATGAAGAAGAGGGGACACATGTTGATGTAGAAGAGACATGAAGAAGAGGGGACACATGTTGATGTAGAGGAGACATGAGGAAGAGGGGACACATGTTGATGTAGGAGAGACATGAAGAGGGGACACATGTTGATGTAGGAGAGACATGAAGAGGGGACACATGTTGATGTAGGAGAGACGTGACAAAGTGGACGATAGGTCCCCTTTAATAACTCCCTCTGACCTGCAGGTCCCGGATGTCGAACGGTTCCTCGTAGATGTAGACGGTGTCGGCTCCGGAAGCCAGCCCCCCCACGGTGGCCAGGTACCCGCAGTACCCCCCCATCGTCTCGATGATGAAGACCCTGCGCTTGGTGCCGCTAGCCGACTGCTTGATGCGATCACACGTCTGAATCACACGCAGATTCAAGAGTCAATAACAACAACAACAACATGGAGGATCTGTCACTAAAGGAGAGCTGAGATGATTCATAACAAAGTCTTTATATCGTTTCATATTAAGTCAAAATGTTGAGAGTTCAAATTAAAATTAAATACATTTTCTGGTTTTGGCCAGTCGAAGTAAATCAGAATTTTGGGCTGAAGAAAAACGATAGGAATTTAGATGTTTTTCTTTAAACTACACAATTAATAATCTGAACAATAATAGTTGGTACTGATCAGCTG
Organism: Pseudochaenichthys georgianus; assembly: GCF_902827115.2. Lineage (NCBI taxonomy): Eukaryota > Metazoa > Chordata > Actinopteri > Perciformes > Channichthyidae > Pseudochaenichthys > Pseudochaenichthys georgianus. The sequence goes on from NC_047519.1 coordinate 40,120,811, forward strand.
CAGCTCTACTTTAGTAAAGTACACATGCAGCTTTAGGAACCTTTAGCCTTCATGCCGGTACAGAGTCAGATCAATAGTCCCAGTGATGCACAGGGTAACTCCTCGGTGATGATTACAGACCATAACACGAGGCCATCAGTGGGAGCATTTACTAACTACGACACTTCATTTAGCCTCTACTATTATGCAGGGTTCATACTCAACGACCTTTACCTAATTTTCCATGACCAAAACAAATGACTCTTTCTCAGCGGTCCCACTGAAAACGGTTTATTTTAACATGGAACAGGAAAATAAGGTCTGCAACATGTCGTGCCTATCTAAAACAAATCAAGTAGTTAGCTAACTAGCTTCTACGCGCTAAAGCAACTCAAATCTCTCACCGGCAAAACACCTCGTCCGTTAAATGCCATTTTACGTTTCATTACGATACAGTATTTATTATCATTATAGTATTACTATTTTGGCGATTAGATCAAATATAAATTATATTTGATGCAACTTTAGTTACATTTCCATGACTTTTCCAAAGCCTGGAATTAGCATTTTGAATTTCCAAGACTTCTCCAGGTTGTTAATGACCGTAAGAACCCTGATGACTCTTTGGTATACATTTGAATTCAAATTGAGTAGATTTTACTCAATGAAAGGAAAGCTACCAATGATGTTGGAAAACTTAAAAACAAGTGTCATAGGGTTCAACGATTGAAAAACTTGAGGCAGCTTTATACATGTTTCCGTTTCACCTGTACAGGTATGCTCTCTTAAAAATGATTGGCTTTGCTCACCATCAAATATTTTCAAAATAAAGAATTGTCATTTTTTTGTGGGTCTAAAATAATTGAATGTTCGGTATCTCACGGCCTTAGAAAGAAGCAGACAAATGGCGGGTCAGAATCCCATATTTTAAACAATCTGAAAGATGGTTTGTGAATGCGTCAGAGTTACCCTGTGCATACTGGGCCTATTTTATAATTCTACTTATACTTATCAGGACAATACATTTCTTAACTGACTTTAAACATCTAGTATCAACAGAACAGAAGGCAAACATTTTTACAATCCAGAAATAAAAACATGTCCCGGTGAAAACACAGCTTCACTCACACACTGGCAGGAACACACAGGTCAACATCATCAATACAACAGTCTCTGACATGCAGGTGCATTCTGGGAATTAGAGTTCTCTTGTCTGGTTCATCAGGAATGTTTGTACTCACAGATTGTAGATTTCCTTCCTGCTATCAAGGCTTCTCCATAGGTTCAAATAGTATTTCTTTGTAAATAATAAGAGCGGTAACTGTGATTTGTTTCCGTTCTCTTGTCTGGCCCTTACCTCCACGATGGCGTTGAGCGCCGTGTCGGCTCCGAGACTGAGGTCGGTGCCCGGCACGTTGTTACTAATCGTCGCAGGCAGCATGCACATCGGGATGCAAAACTCCTCGTGGTGGAGCCGGGCCTCGAACAGCTTCAGGAGGGACTCAAAGGCCTGGAGGCCGCGATACAGGGTTAGACCACCAGGGGGCACACTACCATAAAGACTGAAGCATCCTTCAGACACAGAGCTGGATCCAGATCTAATGCACGCTGAAGGCTCTTTGAGCAGGTTTTCTCTCACTCATCCTGCTGCTATGTTAAATGGTTGTTGTTCATGTATTGTGTCTATGTGTCTGTCGATGCTACACATGGAGCTGCTGTGAAGCAAGTCACATGGCAGACTTGATCCGACCAATAAAGTATCATCGTATCGTATATCTCAAGGTGTCTTTGTGGTGGAGGCCGAGGTGCTTCATGGTGCTCAGTGGCTGCCTTTACTTGTTTCCTTCAGCACTGATATTGTAAATTAAGGTGTGTCCCAATTCCTCCTTCATTAGGGAATGTTTTAGATACTAAATTTCACATTAATTATACTATGTGTGCAGTTGCTAAGCATGAAATAAACTAACTTTTCCATTATTGGAAAAAAAACAACTAATTTTTATGAGCCGTCCAAACCCTGAAAAGATCATTACATATTTGTAATTTTAGTTTTAAAGATGTTATCAGATCAGTACGTGAACTTATTCCTCAAGTCCACCAGGGTTTAAGGACACAAGTAAAGGGAGTACTTCTTTAAAACTGAGACCATGAAGATGCAGCTCTGTAAAGTGTGTGTGTGTGTGTGTGTGTGTGTGTGTGTGTGTGTGTGTGTGTGTGTGTGTGTGTGTGTGTGTGTGTGTGTGTGTGTGTGTGTGTGTGTGTGTGTGTGTGTGTGTGTGTGTGTGTGGCTGGCTCTCTCCATTGGACCATTGGACGGGGGCTTTGGCTTCCCATTGGCTTAGAGGAGATGGGATGGGGCAGTGTGTGTGTGTGGGGGGGGATGGGGGGGGGATATTTTCACCCTGGCCTACATCAAGACGTGTTGACGCGACAACACGATAGCGATAGGGGCGGCTCTCCGCAGGATACGGGCGATCTTTCCTTTTATGAACAAGAACTAACAGAGGGCCGGCTCCACAGAACATCCAGACTGAAGAGAACACAGCGACCCCTCAAAGGCGCTATATACATTGAAGTTATTATTATTATTATTATTACAGAGCGTGTCTTAAGAGTATGCACACACACTCCTATCCTACAGAGCATGCACACACACTCTCTAAAGGCTCTGGGCCAGTTTGACGCCCCCTGCTGCACTGAAGCAGATCACCATCGTCATCGTCTGCTGTTTCCACAACAACCACGCAAGGGCAACACGTGACGACATGCACTTACCTTAGGTCAGCTCACATCCTGCTACGATCAGCAATAAGACGTGTTGATGGTTTCTCTGTATGGTACTGACTGTGAGGGACTTCTTACTGTTTCTTCAGTTTTCTTATTAGTGTTTCTAATTATCCATATGACTGTTTCCTTCTCAGAGAAGCGTAACAACCAACTCAACTGTGCTGTAATTGAGTGTCAATGTTTTGTTTCAAAACATGTTTCTTTTCTGGACACCTTAGGGTTAGGGTCAGTGTTTATGTTTTACAATGGCTGCTCCGCCCTTTGAGGCTCGAGGAGCAGACAGTGTGAGCTGGGTTACTGCTGTGGTTTCCTGGTTGCTGCGTGGGGTCTACGAGACACCGCGGAACTCAGCCTGAGCACACACTCACAGCCTGGGCTCCGAGTGTGTGTGTGTACGGAGCTCCGCGGATTGGTCCATTTCGACTAATTGGTCCATTTGGACTTCGTTACGTCAACAGGACCCGGAAGGAAACAATGGAGAAAGAGAAATGTCCACCGAGGCGTTCTGGGGCAGCAGACAGGTCTTCTCTGAGTTAGAGCTCTACTCGCTACAGGGTGTACTTTGAGGGTTAGTGACTGCAGACCGTTCACATGCAGAACCTTCATAACAACGAGGGGACGGGTGAGAACCGGAACAGCATGACGTGGGACCTTTAACACATACGAAATAAATAAGTCTGGCAGTGGCTCAGTCAGTAGGGGCTTGTGAGCCGTAGGGTCGCCGGTTCAAGTCCCCGACCAGACCTGAGTGTGGACTGCTACTTGGAGAGGTCCCAGTTCACCTCCTGCGCTGCCGTGGTGCCCTTGAGCAAGGCACCGGACAACTCCCTTCCCCCCCCTCGTGCGCTGCCCACTGCTCCTAGTGCTAGACTCCTGGTGCTAGGGTGGGTTAAAAGCAGAGAACACATGTCACTGTGTGCTGAGTGCTCTGCCTGGTGACCATTACAGAGGGGTCCATCCCTCCCAGTTCTCGAGGGTTTCAAGTCTTGAGAAAGTTAAAGGGTGTAATCGACACTTTGTTATTATGATTATAAGGGTCTTGTTGATGTGAAAGCAAAGTCTTTTACTGGCAGGTTTGAGGCTGCTTGTGTTTACAGAAAATAATGCACTGACCTTTTACCCACGTCATGTCGCCCCTTCCCTGAAGTGTCCTGACTGTCCTAACTTATCAACAACCTTCCGATTGTTTTCGGAGGATGTGAGCTGACGATCAGCGAGGCCCCAACTCTCACAGGCTGGATGGTGTGTGTTTAAAATCTAATTACACACACACACTTACACTGCACTTACATCAGTAATTGCGTTCAGAGCGGTGTCTGAGCCGATGCTGAGGTCGGACCCGGGGATATTGTTGGAGACGGTGGCGGGGACCATGACCATGGGGATACACAGGTCGCTATATTTGCTGCGTGCCTCAGAAAGTTCCAGTAATCCCACGTAGGCCTGGACAGCAAGAGCTTAGTGTTTATGATGTGCACACAGAGGGGTGAGGAGGGGGGGGAGAGGGAAGAGGACTAATGCCAGGGTGCAATGGATGTGACGACGTACTGTAGGAGAGTTTTTAACAAAGTCATGGTGGTAGGAGCCTTGAATGTGTAGCATTTACAAATATATAATGCTATTTTACGCCTTGGTGGGAATGCATGAGTGCAGCTTTCACCATTTTGTCTTAAAAGTCAAAAAATATGCTAAAAGTGCACCAATGTTTATCAATCTGGTAAGCCTTGGAGTGCTATTGCCAACTACATATCAAGAGAAAGAATATTTTTTGAGACATTCAATTCTAGCTTTAACATCTTCAGATTTTCCCTGGAGCTATTTTTAAATTTGTTTTACATTTTATTAGAAGTTTATTTACTTCCCATGTTGTGCAAAGCATTGAAGAATAACACTCGTTACCATAGAGCTGCTCAATTTAGAAATAATAACTAATTGTGAATATTTTACAGAATTTACCAATTTGTCTTAAAGTCAAATAATTGGCAATAAGTGCAGCAATATTTATCAATTTGGTAAATGTTGGATTATTGGCAATTCAATATCAAAACAAATCAAGATGTTAGTCTAGCATAGTTCAGTAACAGGTGGACCTATAATCAATACATTAATAGGGGATTTCAATTTTGACGGGGCGATTCTATTTGAACCGCCGCCGACAGGGGGCGAAAGAGAGCAGTCAGCGATACAGGGAGAGAAACACAGAAGAAGAGACGAGAGCGCGGCAGAGATAAGTGGAGAGGAGAGTGAACAGGCGTTAGCGGCAGGCAGGGAGAGACAAATAATTACACATGGCGCTCTCCTAGAAGAGGAAAGTGGACGGTGAGAACACAGTGCCAAAACGCCACTATGAGACAAAGCACAACGTGTTGACCAAACATTCCCTCTCAAGTCAGAACTGAGGTCAGATAAGCAGTCTCAGAGCCCGATATGATCAGTCCACCAGGATCAAAATTAAAGATCAATATTGTTCCAGGGCAAGCTAACCGAGGCTAACCAATGAGCTAACCAATGAGCTAACCGAGGCTAACCAATGAGCTAACCGAGGCTAACCAATGAGCTAACTGAGGCTAACCAATGAGCACCTGCCCAGATTTAACTCCTGGCAGGACAAGCTCCAGCTCAATTCTCGCACTGAACAAAAGAAAGTGAGTGAGGGACTGCAATATGAGAGGGAAAGAAAGAGAAAACTGTTCAATTGTTATGATGTGTAAAGACTGATATCGTTCGATAATCGTCTGAAACTGTTAAGTCATGATGTGAAACGGTTAACAAAGAAAAAGGAAAACTCAAGCTGCTGCTACACTTTATTTTATTTATCTAAAATTAAGTACTTTTAAGATGCACACATTTTCAAAAGCTATTTTATTTATTTTCTCTATTTTATTTTTAAATACAGCCCGAGAGGAACATTACACATATCCACAGTACTCACTGTATATCTGTATAGTTCAATGTTAATAGACAATACATATTGTTGTTTATGAATTGTACTTTCTTTATTTGATTGGCAGTCAGCTGTTGATTACATGCAGACGTTGATAAAACTACAACTACTTCAATATATATCACAATACTTCATAAAGCAACTTAGACATTTTGAAGTTCCGGACCTTTGCATGGGGACATTTTCTCTAACGGACCTCGTTGAATTTTAGTTGAAGACCCCTGGTCTAGAGAATACATTGCAATTTTATAGTTTTCTTAATTTTCATCAAGTTGTTTCTGTATTTGTTTTACATTGAAGTAGCAATTAGTAGCTCCTTCACTTCCTATGTTGTGCAAAGCATTGTAGAATAACACTCTTTATCATAGGGCTTACTCATTTGGATTCTTTTTGACTGAAGTTGCAGAATGGGTTGAATTGTATTAAATGGATCCGTAACAATCAAAGGTTTATCATTACGTCTGTAGAGAACTGTTTGTAGGCCAGGACTTATCTGCAGCTCTGCAATACACCATACAGATATGTTGTCATGACTAGTGTAGGGATTTTGATGTCATTTTGAATAATTGTGCAGCCCTGGTTTATCAAGAACCAAAACAACTCAAACTAACTGAACATAATCACATCTAGGAGTACACAAAAAGACCCAAAGTCCTCTGAGAACTCTGCAGAAGTAACTGTACAGTATGTAGATAAAAAGGTGAATATTATTGGTGTGTGTTGACATGTAGGGAAGAAGCAGACTTGTGATGGGCGGGGCTTATAGAGCAGGGGATTTGAGGGGGTGGGGCTTGTTGGTGGGGGATAGATTTGACATGTAGGGAAGAAGCAGACTTGTGATGGGCGGGGCTTATAGAGCAGGGGATTTGAGGGGGTGGGGCTTGTTGGTGGGGGATAGATATTAGGCTTGTTTGAGATGAGCGAGACCGGCGCAATTGCGACTGCCGTCTTGCTAGTGCGTTGCATGACAGGGTGTTTCTCAATGTCGAGTAAAGCTGCTCCAGAGCCACTATTTCAAGCATACTATGTCATCGAGTGCCGCCGAAGGACTGTTCCAATGTCCAGCATACTTGGAATTCTACCGAGCCCGGCGTGCTTCGTTTGGAGACATTTCGAGGCTGCACATGTGTAGACGCCGCGGTCTTAAAATCCCCACAATGCTTTGCGCACGGACCAATTTCCCCGAAAATGTAAGACGGGGCCTCTCATACAGTATGACGCACACCTGCACACTTGCTCGCCTGTTCCACTCTTCATTTTCCGAATGCCAGGAAGTATTCTTACCTCGCTTCTGAAGCAAGTGACTCGGAAAACATGTGCTACCAAGCAAGCGTACTCTACATTGAGGGTGTTTCTCAATGTCGAGGACGCTTGCTTGGTAGCACATGTCTACATCCGGGCTCGGTAGAATTCCACATATGCTGGACATTGGAACAGTCCTTCGGCGGCACTCGATGACGTAGTATGCTTGAAATAGTGGCTCTGGAGCAGCCTTCCTCGACATTGAGAAACAGCCGGTTAGTCATTTTGTCCGACTTGCTCTGGAGGCTCGCCCACATGAGACGTTGACATCTCGCGGGACAAAGACGCCGGCAGCCTTGAGAGCGAGGCGGCGGCGCAGTTCCTCTCCACGGGCTGCGGAAGCGAAATCCTTGATGGGAAACGACTCGCTGGTATCTCGAGCTGAGCGCTCATTGGTGGTTTTTACCCCGTGCTGCTGATGAAGCTCTCCCATTGGCTCCGCACATTTTTGTTGTTTTGTGTCAGTTTTACGTCGCCACTTCCATTCACATTTTTCATCATTGTTCCACAATCTTCGTCGCAGATGAAGTGGATGCAATAGAAATCCCACAATTATTATATCACTACAAATGAATGACTCAAGTGTCGTTCATTTTTAAAACAAATCAATACGAGGGCGGTTGAATCCTACATGGAAAAAGACAGAACCACTTTTCAAAACTACTTCCGTCAGGGGTCTTGACCAGTTTGCATTAATAAACGCCAACGCAATTTCCGCCATTGCAAACCAAGCCGACTCCGAGCTGTCCGACTTCAGGCGAGCTTTTTGAAACCTCGCCCGGCTGCAATCGGCTATTCTCGTCTACTTTCGAGGCGAGACGCAGCTCGTCTCAAACAAGCCTAGTGAGAGTGATGCATTAGAACAATCAGAGACAGCAATGGTGGGTGGGACAGATAAAAGTTCTGAGGGACTGTGGTGGGAGGAGCCAAGCGGAGAGAGCCAGGCCAATCACAATGAGACACAAACAGGAAGTGGACGTGCTGTAGCAACACATACACGGAAAAGGATAAGTGTTCATTCAATGGCCAAGCTGCCTTTTTTTTGCAATATTTACACAGTTTTAAACCTAATTTATTTACATTTCATACAGAATTTTAAAACGGGTGTCAACGTTACATTTTACCAGCCGAAAATGGAACTTTCACTGCTAAAATTAGGGTTCAAACTAGCGCTGTTAGACGTGGAAACGTATCAACTATCCCTATATTTTGTATTTAATACTCAGATATTGATATTTGATATAGAAATCATCCCAAAGCGTTGGCTGTGCAGCTTGGCCATGAAGTGATAAGCATGTGGACAGACGAGGAGAGAGCCTACACCATGTAGATGTGTTTTAAATGTCTTTGGAGGACATGGTGATACAGGAAGCCAAAGACATGTGTTGAGACTTGAGATGTCTTAGAGGGTAAATCAGTGACATTAAACAATACGATACATAGTAAATACTGAAAACAACCGAATGCAATATAGCAGATATAATAAGAATGACTAAAGACAATTATTAAAATGTTCTTTTAAACAATTACTAGTAGCTTTTTTTTACTATACAGAGTTAGATGAACACTTGTTAACTTAAATATAAAGGAAATATGAGAGATAACTATAGTGATACTAAGATAAAACATTATGCTGAAGGATCAGGTAAAGGTACGTACCTCAAATCCTCCGATGACCAGCAGGGCGTTGATGTTGTGGATCTTAATCTGCTCAGCGATCTTATCCAGATACTTTCCAGGGAGAGTTCTAGGATGTAGAAAAGAAAGAGTCACGATGTTGTTTTCGGCTGTGGCGCAGTGGGGTAATGTACGCTGAGGGAACCCCGGTTCAATTCCACCTTGACCCCCACTGCAGCCAGCATGCTGTTGTGTCTTTGTGCAACACGATCTTATTTTCTGTACTAGTGAACACCTTAGTCTCGACAACACAACAACATGTACACACACACACACACACACACACACACACACACATACCATGTATACATCACTTCAGGGGACATTACATTGACTTACATGCATTTCCTGGAGACTTATCCTAACCTTACCTTAAACCTAACCAAGTCTTCACCCTAAAATTATGTTGTCCCCATAAGGGAGGCGAATCCCCACAAGTATAATAATGCTAGGCCACACGGCCACACACACACACACACACACACACACACACACACACACACACACACACACACACACACACACACACACACACACACACACACACACACACACACACACACACACACACACACACACACACACACACACACACACACACACACACACACACACACACACACACACACACACCACACACACACACACACACACACACACACACACCACACACACACACACACACACACACACACACACACACACACACACACACACACACACACACACACACACACACACACACACACACACACACACACACACACACACACACAATGTGAATATGAAATTCAGAATCACGCATCCACACTCACCGTTTTGTCCCCAGCAGCGAGCCTCCTTGGCCGGTCCAACCTCCGACATCCCCCCATTTGATCTCCTTTATCTGAGGATCAAACCGAGAGAGGTCAGAATGAATCAATGCTAAAGTGATGTGGATGTGGATGTCCTGGACGAACAGGGTGGTGTCTGATAGAGATGGAGCTGCTAAATGTATGTAATGCCTGGAGCAACACAGAGAACATGGCATTCAAACACATGGTACTGTGGTTGATCTGAAAGAGTCATATCTCTGGATAGCATTTAAACATGGAGGATCCCCAGAATGATTTAAACACCTTCACCAGGTGTTAATGAACATGTTAGTGCCCCGTCTTCTTTATATCAAATCAGTGTTTCTCAAAGTGGGGGGCGCAGAGGCATGGCATCAATAATATGATACAGTACAAGTACGTCTGGGTCTCTGTGTTTCATTCAAGCTCGGCTCTGTGTGTGGAACGAGCCATGTTGTGTGCGAGAGAGAGAGAGAGAGAGAGAGAGAGAGTTTAGCAGTTTGTTTATAACTGTTTATTTGTGTGTATTTTTGTATAGATGTTACAACTATACATAGCTTTGGCAATACTGTATGTAAATATGGTCATGATAATAAAGCTTTTGAATTGAATTGAGAGAGATGGAGATGAAGAGAGAGAGATTATAGTTATAAAAGAATAAGAGAATAAATGAAAAACAGCTATGAAATACTATATGACAGTAAAATAAGAATAAATGTTAAAGGGAGTGATTTGTAAAATATCCATAAAGACAAAGTAAATCTGTTTCCAGTTCTGTTTCATCTGGGTGTTGAGAGAGGTATCCATAGATCTCTCATGTTGCTCTCAAAGTGCACCAGATTGATGCTTTTAACTTCAATATTTAAAGAAAAATCTTCCCGGACGAGCATGCCCCCGGACCCCCCTAGAGGAGGTGAGGACCCCCCTAGAGGAGGTGAGGTCCCCCCTAGAGGAGGTGAGGACCCCCCCTAGAGGAGGTGAGGTCCCCCCTAGAGGAGGTGAGGACCCCCCTAGAGGAGGTGAGGTCCACACACCACCTATATTGTAGCTGTTGCGGGTACACTGTGTATCTGCGTGGGGATTGTTGCAGTAGAACATTCCTCTGTAGCGCCCGGGACATTAATGGGAAACGCTAAATGTTTGAGCACCCTCTATGAAACGTCAAGCTACCCCACAGCACCCCAAAACAAATCTCTTGAGCCTGCAGCCCCGTTTTGAAGAAATGTGCAGAACAGGCTCATTGCAGCCACTAATGCTAAGACACACTTTCCTGCCAAATATCAGTATTTTCTTTCTTTTAATTTTTTTGCTTAACTTATTGTTCTAGCGAAGGGATTTGAGCAACCAGACTTATGGAGCATTGTTTTATTATCACTGTTCTAGCAAAGGGAATTTTCTTTTTTTTAAAGGAATGCTCACGTTCATATTGATGTATTTTAATAAATGCTAACTTGGCCCGTTACGTGACTATGTGTGTTGGGGGGCCCCGACAGAAGTTTGAGCACCACTGCATTACATGGAGATATTGTTCTGTTAATGTGTCGGAGTATCTTCCTCTGAAACACAAGCAGCGTCTCGCTTCGTCAGGTTTTAGCCGAGGATCACGGCTTTACTTTTCAATCAAGTGTAATCCTCCAGACAGTCTCAGCCCCTCTCTATGTGGAGTGTGTGTGTGAGAGTGAGAGTGACAGAGTGTGTGTGTGTGTGTGTGTGTGTGTGTGTGTGTGTGTGTGTGTGTGTGTGTGTGTGTGTGTGTGTGTGTGTGTGTGTGTGTGTGTGTTTTCATTTCAATCTCATCACAGCGACTGCGACGCCACTTTTCTCCTGCCGTGCTCAGAGTAAAGTCACTCTGACTTTTTCTAGAATCCCGCTTCCCCCGTATTGTTTACTCTTAATAAACGTTAGTTAGTAAACGTATTTGTCCAGTATAGTTGCATTCATAGGCTGAGTGTCGTGGATTACAGCTGCATGACTTTGGGAGGGATTGATCATTTTGCATCGTCGTCTCATTATGCTTGAAACACATGAAAGGGTGTCGTTTTAAGAAATCTGTACCAAACAAATACGATTTTTAAAGTCTGTGAAATACACTTTGTATATCTCTGCCGCTGTTAAATACTTCTTTAAGTGGCTCACTAATCTATTGATTGTGTATATAGGATATACATATTTGTATATATATTTGTATATGTGTATTCGGGATTGTGGGAAACGGTATTTCGATCTCTCCGTCTGTACACACACACTGAAAGGTTGACAATTAGTTGACTTTGAAGGAGCCAAAGGCATCAGATGTGAACCCATTAGCTTAGAGGTGCGGGGTGAAGCAGCCTCAGAGAGAAGGAGGTGAGGCCGGACTGATCCAGTTTCGAGGTGTCGAGTTCAGGCGTTTATTGTTCTGCAGATACTTGAGTAGCGCGGCAACACACAGCGAACTCAGCGTGATGGGAGTATTTATCTGGGCTGAAGAAACATCTTGATCCTGATTCCTGAAAACACTGACATCCAGATCAGATCAGCAGACGTTGTTTTCTTAAAGGTCCCGTGTCACGGCCATTTCTACTGATCATAGTTCCATAGTTGAGGTCGACTAGAATAGATTCACATTGTTCAATGTTCCAAACTCTCATTGGTTTCTCACAGCATCTCTGTGTAGTCTGTGTATTCACTCTCTGTCCTACACGGCTTGTTGGAGCTCCGCCCCCCACCCTGTGAGCCCACTGTGCTCTGATTGGTCGGCTCGCCCACTCTGTTCTGATGAGTCCACCACCGTCACAGCGGAACATCAGTGATTATGTGTTGCCATGGCGTTTATTAGCAACCAGGAAATGACGGCAGTAAGGAAAAACAGATGAGAATGTTGCGTGGGCTCTGGGTGCCGTGTTGGCGGGACGTTGCGCGGCTTGCTGCTGCGAGGAGCGGACCGTGTGAGCTGGGTTCATTTCCTGCTTGCTGCGTGGGGTCGCGAATGGACGCGGGAAGGGGGGGGGGTGAGGGGGCTGCAGCACCCCCATCTGCGAGGCTCCACTAGCACCCGCATAAGACTTTTTATTTCTGTTCAGAACCTTCCTTATGTTGCCTAGTTATTCAGAGGCACATCTTTAGTGATTGTTGAAATGGGAGATAACAAAATAAATACACCGTATATATTATTAGGCGTCAAATGTGTTAATTAACATTATATTAATCGTGGACGAAATGAAGGGCGTAAACTATAACCTGATGGTTAATAATATGACAAATCTGATTAATTTGCCGTTTAATAATTTGTGAAGCAAAGAAAATGGTGTCTTTTGCAGCTTTTTAAATGTAGGTTTAATTGTGATATTTGTCTCTGTTTTACACAATTGTAAATGTGATGTCTTTGGACTGTTTGGTCAAATAAAACATGTCATTTCAAGACGTGTGTTTTGAGAAGACTACATTTTTTACTATTTTCCTCACCGTACCGTCATAAACGCCACGTACACGTAGTTGTCTCCGTGTCACTCGTACCTGTCCCTTGTAGAATCCCTCGAAGCCGTCGTTGATGGCGAACATTTTGTGTCCTTCGGTGATTCCCACTCTGACGGCAGCGCGCACCGCGGCGTTCATCCCTGCAGCCGGAGCGCCGACGTTCAGCACCGCCACGTTAAAGGAGCTCTGCGAAAACACACACAAAACATAAAACACACTTCGGAGGACGCAGTCACACACACTACACACACACACACTCAGAAATACACAAAACACATAAAGGAAAACGCAAAAACGCTTTTTTCTTTTCGGCATGGCGATATATTAAAGGTCTCCTATCAGGCTATTTGTAGGCATATATTATGGGTATGAGATATATAAAAAACATGATGTGTTTTGCTCAAAATATCATCATGCATTTTAGACATCCCTCAAATCCCTGTTAGAAAACGGCAGGTCCTTAGCTTGTGCCTGCTCAGAACTCTTTTAATTCTCATTAAGTGCATTTCTCATGATAGGAGACCTTTAAAACAGTCACGTGTTGCCCCATCTTCCTTCCTCTGATGTGAGCTCTTCATTCATTGTACATCCAGCACAGTATGTTGGTAGTACTGTGGAAGATGGTGTACCAGCAGCTGTTAGAGGCATGATATGTCATGTCCAGGCATTGAAGACGAGCATTGAGGTCTGCAGACGTATGAAGACAAATTTGACAATTTCTTCCTTTTACTTTCTTCACCACAGGATTCTGCGGAGGACAGAGGCACGCAGTCACACACACACACACACACACACACACACACACACACACACACACACACACACACACACACACACACACACACACACACACACACACACACACACACACACACACACACACACACACACACACACACACACACACACACACACACACACACACACACACACACACACACCACACACACACACACACACACACACACACACACACACACACACACACACACACCACACACACACACACACACACACACACACACACACACACACACACACACACACACACACACACAGGTGCAAGGCTTTCATCCATTGTACATCCAGCATGTACACTATGATGCTAGATCTGAAGAAGATGGTATATGAGCACCAGGCTCTCCGCGATACGATACTATCGCGATACTTAAGCCACGTTACGATAGTATTGCAATTCTACGATCTGCTAAGTATTGCGATACGATATATTGCGCATATATAATGATTAGAGATGTCCCGATCCGATCACGTGATCGGAGATCGGAGCCGATCACGTGATTTTCAAAAGATCGGAATCGGGAGAAAAAAATTGGGGATCGGGATCTTTTTTTATTTTTTTTTATAATTTTTTATTTTTTTTATTTAATGTTACAAAACAAAAATGACCATGTTCACGTCTTAAAGTCATCCTGAGGACTTAGTTTTGGTTTAAAATGACTCAACATCATGTATGTGTTGCTTTCTTTTGGGCTTGTTTTCAGACCTGGTTGCTTATTTCTCTGAAATCAACAGAGTGGGCGCAGTGTCTGATAGTAGCAGCAAGCTAACGAGAGGCTACGTTCAGCTGGTGACTCGGGAGTCGGGACAGAGAAAATGTCAGCAGTTTGGAAGTATTATGAAATTGAAAGCGAAGGCAGTGTAACAGCCAGATGCAATGTTTGCAAGGCAGAGGTTCCGCGTGGTGGAAAGAACAGAGCTACGTTCAACACGACCAATCTAATACGCTACCTGAGAAACAAACACCAACAACAACACGACGAGTACACAGCGGCCACTCAGGGAACGGCACGGAAACAACCGACACTTTCAGAGGCTTTCAAAAGGAAAGAGAAACTGCCCCAGAACAGTGAAAAGGCCAAACAAAAAACAGCCAAGATAGCTGAATTCATCGCGTTGGATGACCAGCCGTTATCGGTTACCTTTTTTTTCTCTTAATGCATTGCATAAAGATCGGATCGGGAAAAATCGGTATCGGCAGATTGTCAAAATCAAATGATCGGAATCGGATCGGGAGCAAAAAAAGGTGATCGGGACATCCCTAATAACGATTGCATGATACATTGGGTTCCAGTGTCTTTAACACGTGACAAAAGCCTTTTCCTCAGCGCTGAATGGACGCAGGTCTTTGCACAGGAAGTAGGTGATTGATTGAGTTATTTTCTTAACTGGCTCAGATTTTGAAGGTAGCTTTGCCAAGATCATTTGGATTTGCAATACGAATATTTTATATAATAAAATATCGATAATTGGCGTCCGTGTATCGATACAATATCGCCACGCAAAGTATTGCGATACTATACTGCATCGATTATTTCCCCCACCCCTACACTATGTCATTTTCAGGCTTTGAAAACCAGCATTGAGGTCTGCAGACATATGAAGGCGACTTATGCAATCAACACATGACTGTTCTCCGTCTCCACTGCCTCATAGTCCATGTCTCTGATTTGCTGAGGAGCCAATCAGACTTTGCCTCAGAGCAGCAGGCACAGATCAGCTCTCATGCAGGAAGCCACATGCTGCTGAAGACGCAGAGAAGCAGCAGCTGAGGACTAAAAATACATATCAACGGCCACATGCTACATTTTACTCACTCTCCAAACCTTTTAGGACATCATTCAAAATTGCTGCACATCAACTTTCAACCCCTATACAAAAAAGGACTACAGCAACCACAATGCACCTGACCAGGAAGTACCTTAAGCTATCGTTCAACTCTCAGAGGCGCTGGTGGAAAGACACATTGGAATAAATAAAAGTGGGGTAATCTTGTGGTTTAAATAAACACATGTTGTTGTTATTTGGTGGTGAGGGTGCTTACAACTGGAAGTTCAGCATCGGGTGTCCGGTAGGAGAGGAGTCTGTAGGTGGACAGGTTGTTCTCAAAGCTCCTGCAGGACACAGGTGGGAAAGAAACTAAGTTAGCAGAATGTGCAGAATCCACAACACATGTGAGCTCTGTTATCTGTGATGATGTCAAAGCCTTTGGAGACAATTAGAAATGAGCTTTACAGAATCAAGACTGCTCAAAGTGAGTAACATACAGATGAAAGAGACACGTCGGCAGGTTAAATGATGCTCGCGCTCCGTTAGCTCTCCCTAAGCCTTATCTGTGTCTCGTCTAACTTTGTGACTTGTGTAGGCAAAGGAATCTCATATGAAACACACCGTCCACGCAGTCTCACAGCCTCTTCAAACTTCTTCTCGTCCATGGCCTTCTGCACCTCCTGGGTCTGAAAACACATCACACACGTCTCAATCTGCTTTATCTGCAACATCTGCCGTTTCTGTCGAGACAAGTTTCTGGATCTGTTTCACACATGTTCGTTCTCCTATCTGTCTTGCGGGTAGACGGTTGGTTGGGTTTTCTCAAACTGGAGCACCTTTCATTACGACCACTATCTTACCTCATGACTTGGATAAGACTGCTGTGTTGTTCACTCACACATACAGCTGTTAAAGAACAATATTCTAATTAATTGAAGTGATTAATACTCTGATGTCTGGCACTAAGACTAACTTCACTATCAGCAGCCAAACCCGTTTAAACTGTGCAATTCAGTGTTCATGTCTTAATACAACTAGTACTGTATATACTGTATTCATGTTATGTATTTTAAACAATGTGTACGTTTTACACACACACACACACACACACACACACACACACACACACACACACACACACACACACACACACACACACACACACACACACACACACACACACACACACACACACACACACACACACACACACACACACACACACACACACACACACACACACACACACACACACACACACACACACACACACACACACACACACACACACACACACACACACACACACACACACACACACACACACTCTTACCATCAGCACACACTCCATCAGTGGCAGTCTGACGGCCTGGTTCCCCACCAGAGACACCACGCAGGCGGGGGTGGTGGCCGAGGCCTCCAGCAGCGCCAGCACCGCCTCCACCCCCATCCGACTGGCCTGCAGGGCAAGGCAAGGCACGGTTATTCATATCGCACCTTTCAACACGAGGCAAAGTGCTTTACAAGACATGACAGACTTTAAGAAAATGGCATTTAAAATCAGTCATTAAAAAGCAAAGATAATAAAAGAAACATTAAAAGAAAAAATACATGGATGAAAGTTACAGTGCAGTTTAAGATGTGAAAAGTTCAATTAAAAGCAGCGGCAA
Source organism: Pseudochaenichthys georgianus (assembly GCF_902827115.2). Lineage (NCBI taxonomy): Eukaryota > Metazoa > Chordata > Actinopteri > Perciformes > Channichthyidae > Pseudochaenichthys > Pseudochaenichthys georgianus. The sequence goes on from NC_047519.1 coordinate 40,138,027, forward strand.
AAAGAAAAGTCTTCAGCCTGGATTTAAAAGTATCAGAGCTGCAGGTTTCTGGGAGTTTGTTCCAGATATGTGGAGCATACTAACTGCTTCTCCAGGGGGATAGCCACGTACGGCTTGAGGCTGACACTTGGACTAAAAGAATGTTATCTCACATTGGGGGGGCAGCTGCCCACTCCCTCTGGAACTCTCTCCCAAAACTCATCCGCGACAAACGCAACCGATCTCACCAAGTCACAAATGCTTTTAAACTGTAATTAATGTTAATAATATTTTAGGTCAGTTGTTTTAATGTATACATGTTTACTCTGTACAGTGTCTTTGAGTTTCTAGAAAAGCGCTCTATAAATAAAATGCATTATTATTATTACGTTTTTTACAAGAGATATTTTACGACTCACCAGGATCCTGTCGAAGGCCGAGGGGGTCCCGCCTCTCTGCACGTGGCCCAGGATGGTGACCCTGGTGTCAAATCCCAGGCAGCGGACCACCAGCTGGAGAGAGAGGGGGAGAGGCATGGTAGCATCACATTTCAAACTAAACATAAGAGCTGTTGCCGGGATCAACAGGGCATCTCTACCAAAATGACAGATACACAAAAATTGCGTTCTTGCAAGAAAACGTGACGTTGTCCTCTTGATATAAGGAGGCAAAGTGACATTGGATGCTATTTCAAATATAAAAAGGATACATATTGTATTAAAAACATACATTTACACGTACACATACAGTCTAAAGTAAAACTAGTGTTTCCATTCAGAAAATAACCATAGACTCACCTCTTTGATATAATCTGGAGTGATGGCCTTGTTGCGGCTGTCGATGGCTCCCTCAGCTACGATGATGATGTTCAGCCTTTTCTTGTCAGCGCGGTTCTGGAGGGAAAGGAAGAAACACGAGAGTTATATCAATCACGACAGAGAATATCTTGTATCGCGGAAAGCTAGATCATGCTATATATGAGAGTAACACCTACGTCACTTTCGGGCGAAAATTACGGAACGGCACACTTTTGGGGGGAAAAACGCTGTCCTTTGAATGGCGGTCAATACAAATTCTTAGGGATGCTCCGATCGAGATCGGCCGATACTCACTCTCTACCGATCGATCGGTGCTCTCTGCCGATCGCGAGAGCCGATCGCATGACGTAAAATACATGACACTTTTCTCTGTGTGCGGCAAAACAAGCTCGCCAACATGGCTTCACCGGTCTGGCATTATTTCAAGGTGTCCGGAAAAGACAATAAAATAGCGGAATGCAACGTGAAGCAGAAATCCTGCAGCTCTGCCCGCTGAGACGGACCGGTGAGACGGACCGGTGAGACGGACCGCTGAGACGGACCGCTGAGACGGACCGGTGAGCGCGACGAAACACACAAGAGTTAGACCTAACACACTTAGCTATTTGGTCTACCTCTGGAAATAGCTAAACTAGTTATTATAAATATATTTATTCTTCACTGCCGGGTCACTCATTACTGGATCAGTGAGCTGCATGAGACGATACTGACTGGCTGTCAGGAGAGGGGAGAGAGGAAAAGAGAGCGCTTCCGCTCAGTTCTCCCGTGTTATTCTCCAAAGTGAATGTAAACTTGAATAATGTACATAATTTCAATGTAATAATTAAGTTGATTGTTGTTTGTGGAAGCTCCAGTGAATGAGCATTAACTGAGTTTAAACATCACTTTAAATGGAAGATTTAAAGTGATGTTTAAATCTTCCATTTAGGCCCCGCCCACTTGATCGGATCGGCGATCGGTATAGGCCGATACTGATTCCGGCGATCGCCGATCGCCCCCGAAATTGGCGATCGGAGCATCCCTACAAATTCTGAAGTAGTTGCCAATCCGATCAGACATTTTTGAAAACCGTGGATTTTTGGATCTTCAAAGAGCCCGATTACGATGGCCAGTCAGGCAAACAATTACATGACATCGTTTGAAATCGACAATCGGTCTCGACTAAATTAAAATCAGTAGGCGAGGCTGTACATTTTGCCGGGTGTTACTTATGAGCGAGACGGGAAATAATAGTTTTATCACGGCAAAAAGCTGCCGTGTCGTTTATTGCACCTCAAACATCAAAACTAATCCAGAGTTCAGTGTTTCTGGACTTCCTCTAAGACGAAAGGACGGTAACAGAAGAGCTCTGTGGCTTCAGGCTCGATCGCCGTTCAAATGACAGCATTGGTTTCCCCCAAAAGTGGGCGGGGCCGTAAAGTGACGTAGATGTTACTCTCATCTATGGACATCGGTCGCCTACTGCTATATTTAACCATGTATCGAGCCGGATAGTCGATTGCCAATGATTTCATGTAATTGTTGCTCTGAACACTTTTAAACCTCCACTGTTTAACTTGAAGGATTTCGTGTTTGCTAGCTAGCAATCTTCTTCTTCTTTTCCTTTTTAAAACAAAGTCAAAGATGCCTAATAAACACATTACTGCCCCCAGTGTCAGTCAGTGGAACTGCACCAAACTGGGGGATTTCAGGCAGACAGGTATGATGTGCATTGGACTTCTAGTCAGACATAGGAGATGTTATTCAAGGGTTGTGGGTTCGAGTCCCACCGGACTGAGTCGTGTTTTACAGTGCGAGTCATATTTTTTAAAAAAGTACTCTGCATGAATCCTTATCACATACAGGCTGTGGAGTTGAGTTTAAGACACACATGTGTGTCTCTTCATTAAAAAACGAACCCTATTCGTGTGCCAACCTTTAGATCGCCTAGTGGACATGTTATTGGTGGTCGATGTTTGAAGTGGGTTGAGTAGTCATTTAATTGTGTCTACAAAGAAAAAGCGGCACAGTTATGATGACTGCTTATGTTTTTAAAAGAAGCATTTCATCAATAAAATACATTTTAATTAGTTATGTTGCCAAATCGGGACTGAAATGCACCACAAATATTCAGGAGTTTGCTAAATGACAGCTGTGGTAAATATAGTGTTAGTGTATCATAATTGTATTTCTTAAAAGGTCCCCTAGTATACTATTTTTCATCAATATATTATATTATATATTATAGATAGCGTAAACTGCCACCTGAAGTCCCCGGCCGGAAGTCCCCGGAGTTGGGGACTGGCTTCAGTAGAAGCTGCTGGGACTCCCAGTAGCTTCTAGAAGTTATTCTCTCTCCGTTGGTGCGCGGGGCTAATGCTAATAATGCTAATGCCACAAATGGCCTACAATGGCGGCTTCACAAAACTGTTCAGAGTTTTACGGGGCGTGGTTTGCAATTCGCCCAGCCAATATAAATGGGTACTTTTTTGGTACCACCTCTCAGCTAAACATGGGGGTAAAAGCTCCCGGCACCAAGTACTCTTTTTGGTGTGAACGCAACATAAGGGGTTCTAACGGAACTAAACGGAAAAAGTACGGGGAAAAAGTACTCCGGTGTGAACGCGCCTAATGGTGCTCTAGGAGGATATTCAGGTGATAAGGGGGGGGGGTTACCTTGTTGCTGATTGGCTAATGGCTACACAAGACAACACATCGTGATGACATCACAAAGTGGCCAAAATCTGATCAGCTCATTTTCAGACAGGTTTTTATAGAAATGGATCAAAAAGAGAGAGAATCTTTGTTCCTGAGACTTTCAGAGTCTCTTTCCACAGAGGGGACACATGTTGATGTAGAAGAGACATGAAGAAGAGGGGACACATGGTGATGTAGAAGAGACATGAAGAAGAGGGGACACATGGTGATGTAGAAGAGACATGAAGAAGAGGGGACACATGTTGATGTAGAAGAGACATGAAGAAGAGGGGACACATGTTGATGTAGAAGAGACATGAAGAAGAGGGGACACATGTTGATGTAGAAGAGACATGAAGAAGAGGGGACACATGTTGATGAAGAAGAGACATGAAGAAGAGGGGACACATGTTGATGTAGAAGAGACATGAAGAAGAGGGGACACATGTTGATGTAGAAGAGACATGAATAAGAGGGGACACATGTTGATGTAGAAGAGACATGAAGAAGAGGGGACACATGTTGATGTAGAAGAGACATGAAGAAGAGGGGACACATGTTGATGTAGAAGAGACATGAAGAAGAGGGGACACATGTTGATGTAGAAGAGACATGAGGAAGAGGGGACACATGTTGATGTAGAAGAGACATGAAGAAGAGGGGACACATGTTGACGTAGAAGAGACATGAGGAAGAGGGGACACATGTTGACGTAGAAGAGACATGAGGAAGAGGGGACACATGTTGATGTAGAAGAGACATGAAGAAGAGGGGACACATGTTGATGTGTGAGAGACATGAAGAAGAGGGGACACATGTTGATGTAGAAGAGACATGAAGAAGAGGGGACACATGTTGACGTAGAAGAGACATGAGGAAGAGGGGACACATGTTGATGTAGAAGAGACATGAAGAAGAGGGGACACATGTTGATGTGTGAGAGACATGAAGAAGTGGATTCAGCATAATAGATGACCTTTAAGAGACGGTGAAATATGGAGTGTGTGTTACCTCGGACAGTTTCTGACACATGTTGTCCTCCCAGTCGTCCTCAGGGGGCATCTCAGGGATAAAGACCCAGTCTGCTCCACAGGCCAGAGCACTGACCAGAGCCAGGTACCTACACACACACACACACACACACACACACACACACACACACACACACACACACACACACACACACACACACACACACACACACACACACACACACACACACACACACACACACACACACACACACACACACACACACACACACACACACACACACACACACACACACACACACACACACACACACACACACACACACACACACACACACACACACACACACACACACACACACACTTAATCTGCACAGCCTGAAGAAACACATGTTTTACCCAAACCGTGATTGTTTGGTAAGACGTACTGTAAGTGTGTGCAGCAGCATATTTAACTTCAACATAATACACATTGTTATGAACATATAGCGTTAGTTCTTATATGTCTGGTGCATTTATCTCGCTGTCATATCATCTCATTTAAGATGAGGCGTTTACCCGCAGTGCCTGCCCATGACCTCCAGCACGAATGTCCTCTGGTGGCTGAAAAACAAGAGGATTAAAGTTAAAGTTGATGTTAAATAGTCTTCTTACGTCTCGTCTGGCTACATCTCATCACATGTTATTGTCTCGTCACTTCCTGTCTCTCTCTCTCTTCACCTCTGAGCGGTGGTCATGATGGCGTCGATCACCTCGATGATGCGGTGCAGAGCCGAGTCGGTGCCGATGGTCATGTCCGTGCCGCAGAAGTCGTTATCGATGGAGCCGACCATCCCCACGATGTGCAGTACAGAGTTAGCGAGCGCCGCCTCGTTATCGATCAGACCTGAGAGGGAAGAAGATCAAATATCATCTGGGTTTTTTACTGGATGTAGATTTATCTTTGACTGAAAAAAAGCTATTTCAAATCAAACAAATCCATTCAATAGACTCGAGCATAACACAAACAAATACATACATACTATGCGAGGCTGTTACTTTTAACAAATAGAATTCCCCTCAAGTTTTGTTAAGAAACCATAAGAAATGTCTGTCCAGCTCCTACATGTTGATGTAGAAGAGACATGAAGAAGAGGGGACACATGTTGATGTAGAAGAGACATGAAGAAGAGGGGACACATGTTGATGTAGAAGAGACATGAAGAAGAGGGGACACATGTTGATGTAGAAGAGACATGAAGAAGAGGGGACACATGTTGATGTGGAAGAGACATGAAGAAGAGGGGACACATGTTGATGTAGAAGAGACATGAAGAAGAGGGGACACATGTTGATGTAGAAGAGACATGAAGAAGAGGGGACACATGTTGATGTAGAAGAGACATGAAGAAGAGGGGACACATGTTGATGTGGAAGAGACATGAAGAAGAGGGGACACATGTTGATGTAGAAGAGACATGAAGAAGAGGGGACACATGTTGATGTAGAAGAGACATGAAGAAGAGGGGACACATGTTGATGTAGAAGAGACATGAAGAAGAGGGGACACATGTTGATGTGGAAGAGACATGAAGAAGAGGGGACACATGTTGATGTAGAAGAGACATGAAGAAGAGGGGACACATGTTTATGTAGAAGAGACATGAAGAAGAGGGGACACATGTTGATGTAGAAGAGACATGAAGAAGAGGGGACACATGTTGATGTAGAAGAGACATGAAGAAGAGGGGACACATGTTTATGTAGAAGAGACATGAAGAAGAGGGGACACATGTTGATGTAGAGGAGACATGAAGAAGAGGGGACACATGTTGATGTAGAAGAGACATGAAGAAGAGGGGACACATGCTGATGTAGAGGAGACATGACAAAGGGGATTTTGTTTAATAGGGGACCTTTAAGTCAAGTAGTGTTGTGTGTAAGGGCGTCTACCGCCCCTCCCCTCACCCTGCGTCTGCAGCTCCTCCAGCAGGCCGCTCCACTCCTCTCTGAACAGGTTGGCCCCCGTGAGGCTGCCGTCCCCCCCGATCACACACAGGTTGGTGATGCCGCGCTGCACCAGGTTCTGAGCCGCCTTCAGGCGCCCCTCGTGGGTCCGGAAGTCTTTACAGCGAGCGCTGCCAATCACCGTGCCCCCCTGAGGGACAACAGATTACAACATGAAATCAGGGAAAACACAGATTACAACATGAAATCAGGGAAAACACAGATTACTACATGAAATCAGGGAAAACACAGATTACTACATGAAATCAGGGAAAACACAGATAACTACATGAAATCAGGGAAAACACAGATTACAACATGAAATCAGGGAAAACACAGATTACTACATGAAATCAGTGAAAACACAGATTACTACATGAAATCAGTGAAAACACAGATTACTACATGAAATCAGGGAAAACACAGATTACTACATGAAATCAGGGAAAACACAGATTACTACATGAAATCAGGGAAAACACAGATTACAACATGAAATTAGGGAAAACACAGATTACTACATGAAATCAGGGAAAACACAGATTACAACATGAAATCAGGGAAAACACAGATTACTACATGAAATCAGGGAAAACACAGATAACTACATGAAATCAGGGAAAACACAGATAACTACATGAAATCAGGGAAAACACAGATAATTACATGAAATCAGGGAAAACACAGATACCTACATAAAATCAGGGAAAACACAGATTACTACATGAAATCAGGGAAAACACAGATTACTACATGACATCAGGGAAAACACAGATTACTACATGACATCAGGGAAAACACAGATTACTACATGAAATCAGTGAAAACAGATTACTACATGAAATCAGGGAAAACACAGATTACTACATGAAATCAGGGAAAACAGATTACAACATGAAATCAGGGAAAACACAGATTACTACATGAAATCAGGGAAAACACAGATTACTACATGAAATCAGTGAAAACACAGATTACAACATGAAATCAGGGAAAACACAGATTACTACATGAAATCAGGGAAAACACAGATTACTACATGAAATCAGGGAAAACACAGATTACTACATGAAATCAGGGAAAACACATATTACTACATGAAATCAGGGAAAACACAGATTACTACATGAAATCAGGGAAAACACAGATTACTACATGAAATCAGGGAAAACAGATTACTACATGAAATCAGGGAAAACACAGATTACTACATGAAATCAGGGAAAACACAGATTACTACATGAAATCAGTGAAAACACATATTACTACATGAAATCAGGGAAAACACATATTACTACATGAAATCAGGGAAACACAGATTACTACATACAATCAGGGAAAACACAGATTACTACATGAAATCAGGGAAAACACAGATAACTACATGAAATCAGGGAAAACACAGATTACTACATGAAATCAGGGAAAACACAGATTACTACATGAAATCAGTGAAAACACAGATTACAACATGAAATCAGGGAAAACACAGATAACTACATGAAATCAGGGAAAACACAGATTACTACATGAAATCAGGGAAAACACAGATTACTACATGAAATCAGGGAAAACACAGATTACTACATGAAATCAGTGAAAACACAGATTACAACATGAAATCAGGGAAAACACAGATAACTACATGAAATCAGGGAAAACACAGATTACTACATGAAATCAGGGAAAACACAGATTACAACATGAAATCAGGGAAAACACAGATTACTACATGAAATCAGTGAAAACACAGATAACTACATGAAATCAGGGAAAACACAGATTACTACATGAAATCAGAGAAAACACAGATTACTACATGAAATCAGGGAAAACAGATATTACTACATGAAATCAGGGAAAACACAGATAACTACATGAAATCAGGGAAAACACAGATTACTACATGAAATCAGGGAAAACACAGATTACTACATGAAATCAGTGAAAACACAGATTACAACATGAAATCAGGGAAAACACAGATTACTACATGAAATCAGGGAAAACAAAGATTACTACATGAAATCATGGAAAACACAGATTACTACATGAAATCAGGGAAAACACAGATAACTACATGAAATCAGGGAAAACACAGATTACTACATACAATCAGGGAAAACACAGATTACTACATGAAATCAGGGAAAACACAGATAACTACATGAAATCAGGGAAAACACAGATTACTACATGAAATCAGGGAAAACACAGATAACTACATGAAATCAGTGAAAACACAGATTACTACATGAAATCAGGGGAAACAGTTGGAGAGGAGCCAAAGACACATTAGCCATCATCACCGGCGCCATTATTAATTCATATATGAAATCAGTGGTTTGTTAAATTGAGTTTAAGGCCCATTTTAGTTTATGGGTGTCACTGATAAGAGAGGGGAGACAGTTTCTTCCCTCACAGCGGTGCTCAGGGGGGGGCACTTGTTGGAGAAATACTGAGGCCCCAAAAAGGTGTTTATGCCATAGCCGAGAATAATATTGTTCAGTCCTGCACACTAGAGGCCATGCCCAGTTTCCACAAATATGGGTATGGAGGAGGTGTCTTTAGGATTTTCTGTCCTGGAGAGAGGGGGGGGTTCCCCTGGTAAAATCTCTCGAATGTATTTGTTGAATGCTGAGTGAATTGATTTGTTGAATGTGTATAACTCCTGTGAGGATGGCGCTCTGAATTCATGCTGGATATAGGTGTGTATGAGAATTGGTTTGCTGAATGAAAGTTTGAAGGTGCTTTTTATTATCACCGGCCATTTATGAGGAGATGCCACTAAATTCTGTCGGACGATTTTAAATGTCACAACTGAATGGGGCAGTTGAAGTTACAATTCAGGGTAATACATGTAAAACTGTGAATTGAGGTTTCATATTAGAAAATGATCACAGCATGATATGTTTTGTATGATTGTCATGATGTAACGAGAGAAGGTAAAACCCTGTACAAGTGCGGACAATTTTCTTCAAATAAACTGATCCCACCCTTTGGATTGGGACAACTTAAAATAAATCTGCGCTCTCCTCTCCTGCTTCAAAGGTAAGATTGCATACTGCCACACTCACACTTAGGTAGGGCCACACCTCATCTACTGATATCAAAATCCTTCGGGATCGCTTAAACAGATGTAGCGGGTCGTCTGAATTGAAACAGCAGTTCATTGAACCTGGTTCTTCACGAGTTAGTCGAGGTGAGATCTTGCTGACGTTGGTGGATCTGAGCCAAGCAGTACATTTACATGGACTCAGTAACTTCTGTCAGGTCAATTAGTAGGTAATAAGTTAACAGGCCTCCCGACTCCCGCAGTATTGTCCACAGTAATAAAGGTGGGGTAGGTAAGTTTGAGAAACCGGCTCGAGATGCACTTTTTGTTATATTCCATGGAATGCTCTTAACATCCCGATAGCAATGAATATCTGAAGTGCTTTGACAAAAAATCCATTAAATAATGTCATCTGTAGAAGCCGTAATACTGTAAAAAGCACGACCAATCATCTGAGCCAGCTAAAGTAACTGGATGGCCTACCTGCCTGTCAGCCTTCCTTCGGGGCACACACTTATCTCGTGCCCTCATTGGTCATGTGCGCGTTCCTGTGTGTTGGAGGAGGGGCTCTGTGAGGAAGTGGCAGATTATTTCCGGTTGTGTATTTTCAAATTCTAGCGATCTCGAGCCGGTTTCTCCAAAATTACCTACCCCACCTTTAACTGTTACATGTCTAATATGTGTAATATGTAATGTAAAGCGCTTTGAGCACTTGGAAAAGCGCTTGAATAAATGTAATGAATTATTATTATTATTATTATATATCAGTCGCCCGCAGTATTGAATCACACAAGAATCAAAAAAGACAAACAACCAAAACATAAATATGTAAATTAAAATGATTAAAATGTTATAAATAAATGGATAATAATACTAATAGTAATAATAATACTAATAATAATAATAATACAATAAAACACAATGGTTAAAAAAGGGCCACATATTTTTTATAAAATCAATACAAAAATACAAGTCGACATGCTCAGAAACTGCCTCGTTATTAGATTTTTTGCAATTAGTTGCCCGTTAGATCTTCAGTTAGATAAAATAAGATAAGAAATCCTAAAGCAACTAATGAAGGGCCTGCATACATTCTCGTTAAATGCTCTTTTACTGGCTCTGCTTTGTAGTTGTCTACCTACCTATAGATCTTATTTCTAATATTGCAAATCTACACAATCTGTTTCCACCGTTGCATTACACAGAATCCACTTCACACAATAAAAGGCTGACTGACAGACGGGGAGAAGATCTAATTTAACGTCAATATACAGATAATAGGGTAATAATTACAATGTTTACACAGGGTCTTTAATGATAGCTGCATTTAGGAGCCAAAATGTTGCTTTACTACTTTGATTATTCAATTGTTTGATTATGCGTAACATATTGAATATTGGTTATGGAATGGAATAGGTTGTTAATTAAACTAAAGTTAAACGAAACAGCTGATTGACGCTGTGATGGCCTCAGCTGGTACAAAAGAGTCAAGCAGATGATACTCAGCGTTCATTTTAGTTGTGAAGCCATACGGTTTTTGGACCGCAGAGAAATTATGAGTTTAAGTTGTTTATTTTATGTGATGTAACCGTCTCCATCATCGTCTGGTAAGAGAACAGTGAAGAAAAGAAAAGGATAACGTGGAAATAAATGTACCGAAACAAGGATATGATATCAGGAGTGTGTCTCACCACTTGCAGCATGCTGGAGACGCTCTCCCACGTCGCCTCTTTGATGTTCTGTCCTCCGTCCACCATGCCCTGGTAGCCCTGAGAGGAAAAACAACCAAGCATACATGTTCACTGACATCCATGGGAACACACATTAGATTTTCAATTATTGAATTAAATATATAGCCTATAAAATGTCGATAAATCAAAAAGAAATCCCACATAATCACAATTTACCAGAGACAAATATGATATACTTAAACTCCTTGTTTCGTCTAACCATAATCCAAAAGAGTGAACTATTGGACAAGGCCATGCAAAGCAGCACACCCTTAGATTGAAGGCAATCATCTCAAATACTATTATATATACTGTGGAGTCTATTTGTATATAACATTACAAGACTGATTCTTATTATTACATGATGTGCTTATTGTGCTCAGGAGATTGCTATGACGATACAATAAATAGACACAATCACTAATCCCAGGTTCTGATGGGTTAGATGCCAGCGAGGGGAAAAGTCAGAAGAACGTTTTCAGCTTGAAAGTAGCAGCAGCCGGATGCAGGCACTGGAGGAACAATGAGTTATTGAGGCTATGGCTGGGTTAGCTCCGCGCCCACGCATAGCTGCGAATCAGGATAACCAAGATTCCCCTTTTCTGTAGAAGCTTCATCAAAACATACGATGGTGCCAGAGTAGGGAGGGACTTCCACAGGCCGGCCGAATGCTGATTGGAGGATCGTGTTGCCAAGAGACTTTTTTCTAAGTCACCAACCAAAGAGAACCAAGTTTAAACTGCGGTATCTCTTCAGCTAGTCTTGACCAATCATACATGTACGGGAACGCCCTGTGTGATAAACATGTACGCACGCACGAGGTTCCAGGCTCTTGTCCGGAAATAGACAGATTACAGCTTTGCTGCCTGTGATTTATATGACGTGACGGAGTCCTTGGCCAAGTGACTATATGTCCTTTGCTCTCTCGTAATAAATAGTTCAACTTAGAAGTCGTCTGTCTTTCCTGGAATTTTGAACACAATATTATAACCGGTTATTGAGCCGATGACCCACAGATTAAAGCATTTGCACTTGCAGAGTTAACAGCTGGTTGCCCTTGGTGACTTTCAGGGGAACCACAAACGGTTTGCATTGAGTGTTCTCCAAACTGTGGACAGCAGGGAAATGGCTTTTTGTTTGTGTTTTCAATCATGCATGAACACCTGCATGTATCACTTATCGCCCTCGCTGCCGACATCGGAACTTGGCTTTATTTAAAAGTCGCTGTTGATGTTGTGAGCGCTGATCTGAATGAGCAGAATAAAGCCATCATGTCTCTCAGCTGCCATTACTCTGATTACTGTGGCTATTCGAGGCTGATGAAGACGAGTGCAGCCAGTGGAGGATGAATGCTGCCCCTGGTAATCCAATTAGAACCACACCACTACACTGAGTGGCATCTCGATCTGCCGTCTGAAGCATTACGCCCATTACTGCTCATAATATCAGACAATCAATATCAAACAACTCCAAAGACTGAAACAGGGATTTATTTAGCTTTTATTTTCTGATATTCAATGATGTGCAATGCCTCGTCTTTTATGCTGCTGCAATGCAAAGGTTTCCCAAATGTGGATCAATAAAGTACTTCTTCTCTTATCTTAATATGTCAAGCAGTGTTTATCTTATACTACATAATGTTTTATTCAAAGTGTCCAGTGTGATACCAAGGAGGAAAAAAGCGTAGGGGAATAGTTTACGTTTGACTTATCCATGGACTGCATCACCGTAATAACCGTATTTAATTTCAACTTACTGTACAATATTTAATTTAACATTCTGTTGTATATATCATAGTCTATGTACGTGTACCCTAACCCTAGAATTTTATTATATATATATGTTGCATTGTTGGAGGAGCTCGGGTCATAAGATTTTCATTGCCCTTTCTACACTGTAGCTTAGATATATATAATATATATATTATATATATATATATATATATATATGACATTAAACCCTTTGAATCTTGCAAAAGGAGAGTCAGATTATGTGTAACTAATGCATGAATGAAAAGTCAAGAGTAAGAGCAAAACCACACACACACACACACACACACACACACACACACACACACACACACACACACACACACACACACACACACACACACACACACACACACACACACACACACACACACACACACACACACACACACACACACACACACACACACACACACACACACACACACACACACACACACACACACACACACACACACACACACACACACACACACACACACACACACACACACACACACACACACACACACACACACACACACTATTTGAAGTTTGTTTATCTTATACTATAGGTTTGGTTTATTTCAAAGTGTCCTAAATTGCTAAAGTGGGATACTAAAGGGGAGAAATCCCTTAAAGTTGCATGTGTATTGCATTCAGAGTAGGTGGACACTTTAGATGTGACTTATCCATGGAGTGTAAAAGGAGTACGATCATGTGTAATGCATGAGTGAATATCCAACAGTAAAAGCAACAATAGCGACAAAAACAAAACCTCTCTTCAGCTAGTGGTAACCTTTCAGGTGTCTCACTAAAAACCCATTCCTGCACGTCTCGACATCAGCTGTTTGAGTCCTGGTGGCTCTCTCCAAGTCAGTCACTGCCTGACGTTGGAAAACTGCTGGGTATTCATTTAGCTCCCGGTGAAGAACACATGTCTGAAACCTGATCCTCACCTCGTGGATGAAGTAGACCTTCGCTCCAACATAGATGCCCATCCTGACCACGGCCCGCACGGCTGCATTCATCCCTGATAACAGACAGAGGGTGAGAGGTCAGCATGGAGAGAACATTCCTCAATATGTATTCTCGTGATGTTTGATATGGTCAGAGAGGGCATAAGTACTCGCACCCTTTACTCAAGTAGAAGTACAGACACTCATGTTTAAAAATACTCTCGTAAAAGTAGAAGTACTGACTAAACTTCTTTACTCAAGTAAAAGTAAAGAACTTTGAAATGTACTTCAGTAAAAAGTACCCATACCTAGCAGCTGCTTTAAAGAGTACCTGACCTCCCTTTATATCAATAGAACAATAATGTCATTGTTAGCTAATGAATGTTTCCATGCTGAACAACGGCAACATGACAACGTTTCCATTGGTCCCTCTTCTTTAGAGAAGACCAGGAAGTGATGGATACACGGATCGTGTTCCAACCAATAGGCACGCAGCGACTCTAAAGAATAATGATCACGCACCAGACACACATTCAGACTAAAGGAACCAGCTGTTTGGAAAATGAGAGAAGTAGAAAGTACAGGTATTTGTGTTCAACATGTAAGAAGTAGAAAGTACAGGTATTTGAGTTCAACATGTAAGAAGTAGAAAGTACAGGTATTTGAGTTCAACATGTAAGAAGTAGAAAGTACAGGTATTTGAGTTCAACATGTGAGAAGTAGAAAGTACAGGTATTTGTGTTCAACATGTAAGAAGTAGAAAGTACAGGTATTTGAGTTCAACATGTAAGAAGTAGAAAGTACAGGTATTTGAGTTCAACATGAGAGAAGTAGAAAGTACAGGTATTTGAGTTCAAAATGTAAGAAGTAGAAAGTACAGGTATTTGTGTTCAAAATGTGAGAAGTAGAAAGTACAGGTATTTGAGTTCAACATGTAAGAAGTAGAAAGTACAGGTATTTGTGTTCAAAATGTGAGAAGTAGAAAGTACAGGTATTTGAGTTCAACATGTGAGAAGTAGAAAGTACAGGTATTTGAGTTCAACATGTAAGAAGTAGAAAGTACAGGTATTTGTGTTCAAAATGTGAGAAGTAGAAAGTACAGGTATTTGAGTTCAACATGTGAGAAGTAGAAAGTACAGGTATTTGAGTTCAAAATGTGAGAAGTAGAAAGTACAGGTATTTGAGTTCAAAATGTAAGAAGTAGAAAGTACAGGTATTTGAGTTCAAAATGTGAGAAGTAGAAAGTACAGGTATTTGTGTTCAACATGTAAGAAGTCAAAGTAAAAAGTCGTCAGAAAAATAAGTAGTGGAGTAAAGTACTGATACCAGAAAGATGTACTTAAGTACAGTAACGAAGTATTTGTACTCCACTACTTCCCACCTCTGAATACGATGAAGACACATGGAGACATGTTGATGAAGAATTTGGAGGAGCACAAACAAGTGGAACACTTCAGAATGCAATGCATGTGTCACCTTGATGCATGTACTGCCGACTTAAACTCAATGCATATTAGTTGTCCTACAAATTAGGCCAAAAACAATTTAAAAGGGCGTCTCTACAAGGTCACAAATAACTGAGATGTTTCCACGATCAATTGGCGAGTGAAGGAAGGAAACTCTGGTGTTAAAGCTTCAACAAAGTGTACACCTTATGAAATGCAACCTTGATCGTGTTTTGATCTCCGGAGACTTCAATGTCCACGTGTGTTGTGAGTCCAAACCTCTGGTTAGGGACTTTGTAAATCTCCTTGATTCTTTCGGTCTCGTTCAGTCCGCCCAACACACGAAAAAAAACACACTTTAGATTTAGTAATATCGTTTGGACTGTCTGTTGACAACGCGTATCTCAGACCATTTACCGGTTCTGTTTACAACTTCGATCCCTTCCGCAGGAGTCGAATCACGTGCCCCCGCGCGTCGTCTGTGTTCGATTGACCCCTTGACTGCCTCACAGTTCTCTGATGTTTTAATGCTTCTCCGATCAGTCAATTAGAGGTGAACTGTGCTTTTAGTGCTGATGACGCAACTGCAGGCATGCAGAGAGAAAATGGAAAAAGGATCAACTCCATGTCTCCCTAGAAATCCTTCGTGCTGGCCTTTCCTACCAGACGGCAGTCAAAGCAGCCAAAACGGAGCACATTTCTCTGTTAATCTCCAAAAACAGCCATAAATCTCAGGTTATTTTTAATGGCCTCAACTTGATCATTAATCCCTGTGATGCTTCTCCAATTGTGCCATCGACTACTCTCTGTGATAAGTTTCTTACATTTTTTATTGAAAAAGTATCTGCTCTTAGGCTAGCCCACACTAGTGCTACCCCAGACCCTGCTCCTTTTCTGTGCCCTGCTGTCCTCGACCACTTTGAGCCTTTATCCCGCTCTTCTCTCTCGGATGTAGTCAAGCACCTGCGGCCGACAAACTGCACCTCAGACAGCATTCCCTCTCGCCTTCTCAGAGATGTTTTAGAATCAGTTGGAGCAAGTATTTTATTACTAATAAACACCTCTCTTAGCTCAGGATGTGTCCCAGCTGCCTTCAAACATGCCGTGGTGCAGCCACTACTTAAAAAGAAAAATCTTGACCCCTCCATTCTCGCAAATCTTAGGCCCATCTCCCAGCTACCTTTTTTATCTAAAGCCCTGGAGCGAGTAGTCTATGTCCAGCTGCAGTCGTTCTTAACCATGCATGGCATCCATGACAAGTTTCAGTCTGGCTTCAAACCCATGCACAGCACTGAAACAGCCCTTTTAAGAGTTTGTAATGATCTGCTCCTAGCCGCCGACTCAGGTAGCCCAGCTGTCCTGGTGCTGTTAGACCTGACAGCTGCCTTCGACACTGTGGACCATAGCATCCTGTTGTCACGGCTGGAACAGTCCGCAGGCATCACAGGCTCTGCATGGTTCAGGTCCTACCTGACAGACCGTAGCTTCTCAGTGGAGCTAGGTACCTTCTCCTCTGCTAAAGCCCCTCTTACCTGTGGGGTTCCCCAAGGCTCTATCCTGGGCCCCATTCTCTTTTCACTGTACATACTGCCCCTAGGTTCAATTCTCACTAAACACAATATTCCCTTCCACTGCTACGCTGATGATGTACAGATCTATCTGCCTCTCAAAGCAAATGTCAAACACTCACTACAGCAGTTGATGGACTGCTTGATAGAGATAAAATCCTGGCTGAGCCGACATTTCCTCAACCTCAACGAGAGCAAGACGGAGCTCATCTTTTTTGGACCCCAACCTCCAGCCTCTCCGGTTGATATTCTGGGCTCTCTCAATAAAAACATCCTCCCCTCTGTCATGAACCTTGGAGTGACCTTTAATAGCACTTTTTTTTAAATTTGATAAGCAGGTCAGCACCGTAGTCAAATCCTGCTTTTTTTAAATAAGACTATTGGCCAAGACCAAGTCGTTTTTATCTTTTAAAGATCTAGAAAGGGTTATTAACGCCTTTGTTACCTCGAGACTGGACTATTGCAACGCTCTGTATGTGGGTATGGACCAGGCCTCAATTAGACGCCTGCAGCTAGTGCAGAACGCAGCTGCATGTCTTCTGACTGGCCACAAAACGCGTGACCACATCACCCCAATTCTGGCCTCACTACACTGGCTTCCAAATCGGTTCCGAATTGATTTTGAAATCCTTTTATTTGTTTTCAAAGCCCTAAATGGGCTGGCTCCGGCCTATATAGCCGAACTCCATCACTACACCCCAGCCAGCTTTAAGGTCTGCTGACCAGCTGTTGCTGATAGTGCCCAAGACCAGGCTCAAAACCCGAGGGCACCGAGCCTTCGCAGCAGCTGGCCCCAGGCTCTGGAACACTCTGCCCCTCCATGTGAAGTCGGCCGGGACACTGGGGTTTTTTAAATCCTCACTAAAGACACACTTCTTCTCTCTGGCCTTCTAGTCAGAGCGGAGCACGACACCTGACTATTCCCTGTGTTTCTGTTTTTTTTTTATATATATATTTCTGTTGTAAATTATTCTCTTTTATTGGGATTGTAGTAATGTGTTTTTATTATATGTTACATTACACTTTGGCTCGACCAAAAATCGATTTGTTGTAAATCTTTGAGGCAACAGGTGCTCTATTGATCGGGAGGAATGTATGATCCTATAGAAATAGACGGAGAGGAGAAACCAATGGGTCTATGTGTGACTTCTCCTCTTGAAAAGCACTTGTATGGAGGGGTTCTTCTGTATTGCTTTATATAGGACGCTGGCCAACACGTCTCAAACCCACAGCGTCTCACTTACAATGTCTTTATTTACTATGTATTACATCTGTATTCATCTATATATGTCTATGCCTTATATTTGTTCTGTTATGTAAAGTATTTCATGCTCTTTGCACTTTCTGGTTGGATGCAAACTGTATTTTGTGCAATGACAATAAAGTTGAATGTAATCTATTAAAAAAAAAAAGTTGTGTTTAACAGACTTCTGGGTGCTCACTCACAAGCTTTAAAGACCTTTGTAGACAACAACAACAACAACAATTATTTATAATTTACAACTAATCTGTTCATCTCAGTTAATTAAAGTCCAAGATTGTACATTAAATGACATGTTCGGTCAAGGCTGAAACCCAAAGAAATTCACTTTAACTTGATGTAAAACAGAAAATCTCCAAATGTTAGAAGCTGAAAAATAAAATGTCTGCCGTTCCTGCATACAAATGAATCTGTAACAATTAAATAACCATCAAAATGATTATGTTCATATATATATATATATATAAGGCAATTCCAAAGTGTTTAATATATACCGAATTGGAAGAAGGTTGTTATTGTCTTAGCACAACCAAAGCTTCCTTCTTCCACTCAACTTTCTCCATGTCGTTTCCGAGAGCCTGAGAGAGGGTGAGTCAGCAGACATCAGGAGAGGTAAAGAGGTTTAAAATACACACAGACGGCTAAGTGTTCTTCAGGATATTGGGCTACAGTTCAAAGTGTCTGTCGGAGCACTTAGTGAATTTAGAAACAAGACCGGCTGTAAATCTCAGAGAGACGGAGATCAACACATCGATTGGTTTTAGTTTCCGTCGGCACACAGAGGCTGAAACCCCGCGTGATTACATAGTAAGTAGACGTTCTTGTTGTTGTTTGGGTTCAGTGTTGATCCTCATGCGGACAGAGAGCTGTGACTAAACTTATTGAGGGAATTGGAAATGGAAGTGCTATTTTAAGGCATATATTATGGGTCTCAGATATATAAAAATATATAAAAGCATGTCTATGATGTGCTTTGCTCAAAATACCAAACAGATCATGCATTTTAGAAATCCCTCATATCCCTCTATTTCAGCCCTGTTAGAGAAACGCGGATCCTGAGCTTGAAAAAAAAAAAGAGGAGGCGGAGCTAATGCCTGATCAGAATTCTACAGGAGATAAAAGTTAAATTCTGCTGTGATAAAACGCCATCCTGTTCTAAACCTCATCAAGGATTCTTTCTGAAACAGTATGGAGCTCAAATGCTTTTTCTCTTGCGGGTTTATCACAAGGTGAGTTCTTTTTTTTATTTCCTGCTTTTTAAAACACATGTGCTCTCCAGTACAGGTTAGCTCTGAGTGTTAGCGATGCTAATGTAAACAAAGACGAGATTACATCCAAAACACGTCAGGCATTGTTTCTGATAGTGCTGTGGGTCCACCATCCGAAATTACGTCACATCGGCAGCAAATCTGTATCCGCTCGTTGTACCCCCATTTTTAAAAGATTTGGGTACGGAGGACAAGAGAGAGGGTTTTATTTTCTGACGCTGTGTGAGTTCCCCGACGCACCGGGACACATATTGATGTATAAAAGACATCACAAAGTGCATTTTGCATGATAGGTCCGATTTAAGATAATTTACAAAAGACATAAGGCTATAAAAACAGAATAACCACTTCTGATAGTTTTTGTAATCTGTAATCTGACACAAATACTATCTTTCAATTAATTAATTAATTAATTAATTAATTGTTAAATCTACAAAATGTCATTATTAGTACTCAAAGGGGAAGCTAGAGTTACAAAATTGCTTGTTTTGTCAAAAAACATACACAGACTTTCCCATCCTGAAGGCTCTTAAGACACCAGGGTTGCAGTCGAATAGTCCATTTAGCTTAGGAACCTTCCTAACGGAGTGAAAGGAAGTCCCTCAGTGGCAGCCATGATAAGTGCCATTTGAATTCTCTATAGGAAAGGAAAGGAGGTTTCAAGCTTCCTTTATAACCTCCTTTAGCTTAGGAACCACTGGACCTCCCTAACCGACAGGAGAAGCGAAAATGCTGCCCCACAATGCCTTGCAGCCGCAGCATTTGCCGTCACTCAACAGTCGGCCGTTCACGGAAACAACCGATTATGACGGAGAAATGATATCATGAAAGTTACGGTGCTTATTAAGCATTTTAAAACATAGGTGGCAAGTTGCCAAAGTGCTTTGTTTTGAACGTTCATCAGTATTATAATCAAAAAGAGAAATATGAACGTTAGTTTTTACTGAAATTATCAAATAAAGTCAACATTTCAGTCTTTACTGAGCTGTGTGGGGTTTGTTCAACTTCTAAAAGATGTTTGAATGGTGATATACACAGAGATAGATGTGAAGGACTAACGTTTATAATAAATACATCTGTATTGATTATAAGATCTTTTCATACAATCATACGTATTGGCAGGGCTCGACAGTAACGGTTGCCAGGTTGCCATTGGCAACCATTCAGAAAAAATGTCAACCACTTCTTGGCCTTTGGTTGCCATCAGTGGCAACCAGTTTCTAACATAAATAAATAAGAACAGCAAAATGTGCACCCCAAAATATATAAATGTTAATTATTCGTTGTATTAAGAGTGATATTTAATTATTGTTGTGACCAGTCGGAACCTGATACTTAACTTGCACGTGCATTGGTGTGGTTACGGAGCCAGAAAGCGATGCACGTTTACTCACGTGCGCGGTGCGCCGTGTGTTTGTTTTACAACAAATGGCGAAGCAAATTAAGTTGTTTGACCGTAGGGTAAAAAGTTCGGCCAACCCGTCAACATCTCAAACGAATGTTCAAAGTGATTCAACTGATAAAGCGCAAGGTGAGCCCGAACGAAAAGCAAAGAGGAAATGTGTAAACTCTTGGGAGGCGAAATATATATATGTACATTCTGCTCCGTTGTCCACTCACTTCCGGTAAAAGTTCCTTCAAAATAAGAGTCCCAATCTTATTACTATCAAAATAAAAGTGCTAAACGAAACTTTGCCATAGGAAAATATAATCACTTCTATAAAAAGGTAACACATTTTAAATATAGTTAGACATATAGTTGTAGTCCGCTGTATAGAAAACTGTAGTTTCCCCACAGCAGCAGATGCACATTTATGACGTCCGCTGGCACATCATAAACACGTCGAGGCCTAATATCATATTTAGAGTTTTTTCTTTCATTTTTTTTTTACATATCATTTCTCACGATGTGTCTGTGTTTTATTTTGTCTCGTCTTTTTCTGTCTTTGGTTTCCTGTTTTATTTTGAAAAGAGTTCACCCCCTGTCTTGCCTGTTGCTTTCTGTCTGTTCCCTCCTGCCTGATTACCCGATAGTGTTCACCTGGTGCCCCTGTGTTTTCTCCTCCCTCCTCACCTGTCTCTTGTTTCTTTGATTAGTCTTGTGTGTATTTACATTCTGGTTTTTAAGTCTCTCATTGTTAGTTCCTTGTTTGTCTATGACTGTGTTCACGGGGTAGTGTTCTGTTTGTCACCTAGTAAACCTTGAAATAAAGGTATTTTCTGTTTAATCTGCATTTGGGTCCCGTCTGCTTCACTCACCCTGACATAATTGTTACACAATACATGATTGTCGCTAAAGGCCTTGTTTCTACATTACAATAAAGTATAACAAATAATGTATTCATTCATTTTAATACAAATTCAAGTTAGTATTAAAGGCATAAAAAGACAGAAATGCATAATTTTTTCGAGAAATGTTTCTTCTGCCCGTAAAGCGTCCAAACCGGGCTTGTCTGGATAAGCGCATGTTTAAAACATAGTCGTTGTCCAAGCCGGTTTCAGTTGGATTATTTGTCACAGTTGCTCCGATCAGATTGGTCTCCTCCATTTTGATTATTTACGACTTTTGAATCCACATGAACACATCGGCAAAATCCGGTTTACTTTGAGCACGTATTTTAAACAGTTTAATCCCTTTGTGAATTGTTTCCACTTCCGCCGTCCTTTAGTTTCTTCATACAGCGGGAATCCAAATGAATTAATCCTGAGTCCAATAACCATCAAAGTCACTCCAATAGATGCTCCTTAATTACGCTTTCATCCGCCTTTAACAAAATACTTCACATTCATCCAGTTTGTGACAGTAGTTGTAGCATTTTTGAGACTTTTAAACTTTAATTACCGCTGTTGCCTTGTCTGTCCCCCCCCCCCCCCCCTTGTGTGTGTGGGGGGGGCGCAACTTCCAACAGGAGTAATTTGGGGGGGCTCTCGGGAAAAGGTTGGGAACCCCTGCTCTAAATTACCGCAGTCTCTTCTCCTAAGTCCTTTTGAATTCTCCTATCCACTATCCCTTAACCCCGTGACGTTTCACACAGAGGTCAAGGGATAGACGATAGGAGCTGATTTTTTGACTATTCGACTGCACCCCAGAACCCATTCTGATTATTAGACAGTCTTCTCCGATATGAAATGCAGATTCGTATAGAGTTATGGTTCATTTCGCTTCATTCTTTCTGGCAGCATGAGTGAAGCCAACCCACAGCGTCTCAATCTGCCACCAGAACTGATTCTGCCAAATGTCCTCCTCCCACCACAGGCTGTAAACATTGCCTATTCACCGTCTGCAGAACGAGCACGGGATGGGACTACTTCCTGGATGACAATGTGATAACTTAGGCTCTGTGTCTTTTTCTGTCTTTGGTTTCATATTTTATTTTGAAAAGTCTTCACTTCCTGTCTTGCCTGTTGCTTTCTGTCTGTTTTCGCTCCTGCCTGATTACCTGATTGTGTTCACCTGGTGCCCCGGTGTTTTCTCCTCCCTCCTCACCTGTGTCTTGTTTGTGTGATTAGTCTTGTGTGCATTTAAGTTCTGGTTTTCCTGTCTGTCATTGTTTGTCTTTGACTGTTCTCGCGCTAGTATTCTGTTCGTGTTTGTCTCGACCTTGAAATAAAGGTATTTTTTCAGTTTATTCTGCGTTTGGGTCCTGCCTGCTTCACTCACCCGTAGCACAGGGTTAGTGAAAAGAGCTCTGCAATAAAGAAACTAAGGATTATCCGATTAACAGTTATATTTTATGTGTGAAAACTCAGATAAATAAATGTCTAAAAGCAGATAAAGGGCTGAACTGAACTAAAGCTGCTATTTACAATTATTTATGATGTTTAATTGAATAATATGCTCATTATTTCCAGCCATAAACAAGAATATATTCATGTTACGGTCACATAATATTAAAAACATGCAGTAAATCCTCCCAGCTTTTGTATTTTTGTGAGAGAAATGTACTTATCAATACAATTAATGAGTTTTCTGTCCAACTATTCATTGTTTTAGGTCCAAACTTGACTTACTTACTTCGATCCAAAGAAGCTGGATTCTTATTTAAAAGTTGAAAATGCTATCAAGGGGATTTATGAGATTTATTTGTAAAAATGTCTCGAATTTTCTGTCAGAAGTAAAAAAAAAAAGTAAGACATATTTTGGTGTTTCTTTTAAATAAGATGGCGTCATATCTTCTTACACATCATCTGTATATCTTTCTTTGTGTCGGTATGTTTCTTATAACTTTAACCTGCTCTGTGTTAACTCATACGTGATTAATGAACTGAGGTCACGTGCAGGGTTGGTGCACAAAGAGAGCTTTCCTTCACTGAAGAAACACACAGTGTGAAAGCTGTGCAGAGTGAGCGTTGCTAAGAGACCACGGAGAGCTCTGATTGGTCGAAGGGGTTCTGAGCTAACGTGTGAAATGGGTTTTAATTGGACAATGACGTGTGTGTGTGTGTGTGTGTGTGTGTGTGTGTGTGTGTGTGTGTGTGTGTGTGTGTGTGTGTGTGTGTGTGTGTGTGTGTGTGTGTGTGTGTGTGTGTGTGTGTGTGTGTGTGTGTGTGTGTGTGTGTGTGTGTGTGTGTGTGTGTGTGTGTGTGTGTGTGTGTGTGTGTGTGTGTGTGTGTGTGTGTGTGTGTGTGTGTGTGTGTGTGTGTGTGTAAAATCCTGAAATCAGTACTTTTTCATTGCTGATTATGTTGTTGTTGAACATGGAAAATACATCTCTTGGTTGGTAAACATATGTTAGTTATAAGAGAGCACTTTTTAAATGTTCAGCTTTTAAACTGATACAGAAATCCAGGTCAAAGTGTGAACATCTTAAAGGCTGGGAATGAGCACTCATTTATTACAGTAATTCAAATAATGTATTAAAAATATTACTAGCTGCTACTTTACATTACTACTAACATGGATATGGATACTTGTACATGTTCACGAAGCGAAGCGACGGAACCACAACGGTGCCGTAAACGCGCCACAGTTTCGCCGCTGAGAGTGTGTGCGTGTGTGTGTGTGTGTGTGTGTGTGTGTGTGTGTGTGTGTGTGTGTGTGTGTGTGTGTGTGTGTGTGTGTGTGTGTGTGTGTGTGTGTGTGTGTGTGTGTGTGTGTGTGTGTGTGTGTGTGTGTGTGTGTGTGTGTGTGTGTGTGTGTGTGTGTGTGTGTGTGTGTGAGGAGCTCCACGGATTGGTCCATTTGGGTCGTCGTTAGTTACGTCACTTAGTACCAGGAAGAAAGAGAGAAATGCCCACCGAGGCGTTCTGGGGCAGCAGACAGGTCCTCTCTGAGTTAGAGCTCTACTCGCTACAGGGTGCACTTTGAGGGGTTGTGACTCATAACACAAGGGGACGGGTGATAACCGGAACAGCATGACATGGGACCTTTAACATCTCGAGGAAGTACTATGTATGTATTTTCCTTGTTTGCTTGTTTCACCACATTCAGTCGAAGGATAGGATAAGATAAGATAATAAGATAAGCGGTACTTTATTGATCCCAAATGGGGAAATGTTTGCGTAAGTATAAGTAGAAATTGAAGAGTAGGAATAAACAATACTAGAACTTAATCATCTCAAAATAGAATTAAAGAAAACATACAGTAGGCCGTGAAGATAACACATCTATAAACTCTCACGATAAAACACTATAGGCAATAATTAGGAACTAAAGCAGCTGTGTTCAGACCATGGCTCAGACGCCCTCTGACCCCAAGAGGACAGCGAGCACTCAGTAGTTATGAATTGAAGAACATGAGCACATCATAACGCATGCCTGCCTCTCTCCGTCCTCAGGTGCAGACGGACCCACATAAAAGCAGCTGCGTGAGGAAATAATCTGTAATCTGTAATCTGCTGGTGATATTCTGCAGTGACACACACACACACACGTACGACTGCACTGAAGACACACACTGTTACATAACTGCCTGAAAGCTAACAATAGCTGTGGGTAACATCCAGCACTGTATATCAAGATTATCCTTATAAGGACATATGACTGGTTTTAAGTAAATACATGTTTTGGTGATGTTTCAGGAACATGATGAGACAGTAATACGGATATTAAGCGTTATTTCTACGGTTGATATTTAATTTAATTTGCATTTATTAGATGTTTATCCTTTCTCCACTACATTGCAGAACACTGTGTACTAGCTGTTTCTCACGTAGGCGACACAATGCATAACCGGGAACCAGACCGGAAGTCGACATCAACTGCCTTTAAATTAAAAGCACTGCAGCACAATTCGTATGTGGGCTTTTATTTTGAAAGGACGTGACGGCAGTACGTGTTGTTTCCGTCTAACCTGACACTGGTCCTCTCACGACTCATCCTCAGTGATGCAAGACGAGTGTTGTTACACATGTACTATGATGTATGAGCTCTTACTCTGAAGGGGGTGTCCACTATTACTACTTAAACTAACTTTGAACAACTTTACTTTTTACTTTAGGATGTTATATTATAGGGATTCTTAATGCAGCAGGATTTATAACTCCGAGGCAGTTCATCATAATTATAAATCAAATGCACTGATAAAGCCATTGTTTACTGAACTCATGGGAACTGGATTTAAATGATTGATTTGGGCTATTGATTTAATGATATGTCCTGTGCACACGGACACACACATGCGCCTTTAATGCAGGCAACACACCCCTCAGAAGGAATGGTGCAGGATGCATGATGAGGGTGGAGACGGTGTGTACACGAAGGGACATGTCTTTACATTATGTCATTCCCACCATCACTTGTTGCTTGTGCCGCTTATCGAATAATTCAAAAACACCTATAAACAACCTGGACTAATGTTAGCAGTCCTGGATTATCAAAATATAAGATAATATAACAATGAACAGTTCTTATTGTGATTAATATTATAGCATCATGCTAATAAACAAGTGAGTGTGAAAGGGAGATCAGCTGTTGCAGAACCACCGTTTGGATTCAATTAACTCTTAATAAATACTAAGGTAAAATCCTGAGTGGCAGCACATTAAAATACTATAAATGCTTCCTCGTAAAATAAAGCATTGTTTTTCTTTTTGATGTACTAAGACTCTTTTAAACCGCACCTTCATTGACTTCATAGGACAGTATAAGTGATGTAACGCTTCCTTTATCGGACAAGCTTGAGGCTATCCACCCATTATCGGACACGTCGTTTGACATTTGTCTCATTGAATATAGACGACTAGTAACGGGAAAGCTGAGCCAATAAACCGTGTGAACATAGGAAGTTAAACACCTGACAGACAGCCACATGACGTAGTGTGGTGCGGTGTATTAGTGATGAATTGAGTACATCTGTCCGATAATGGAACCTACCCTGGGCATCTCCTCCGCTGGTCAGCACCGCGATGCATTTCCCAGCTCCGGATAAATTCTCGAAGAATTTCCGGGTGTCCTGCCGCTTCGGAGGCGCTCCAGACATCCTGTCCCCGGGTAGCTTTCCTCCAGGAATAAATACAAAAGGGAACAATTCAACACCCTCACCTGTCCTGCTGCAGAAAGTAGAAACACAAACGGTGTGTGTTGGTGTGAGTGTGTGTGTAGCGAGATGCTGAATGACTGCAGTGGTTACCGCCCTCTAACTGCACGTACACACCCCCTGACAAAGATTGTATAATGAAAAAGATGATTCACTACATGCTTTAATAATTATAATAATACAAATTAATAAATACAATAAAATAGCTAGCTTGGCATTTGTTTTATTACAATTTGAATGACCAAAACAGAATAAGTACATACTGAATATAATGTTTTAAAACTAGGCCACGTGAGACGTCTTCACAGATTTTAGCCCTCTTTGTTGCTCAGGAACCGGGATTCTGAGCCAAACCCAGAGAGCCAATGAGAGATGAGAATTTGTGACTGACAGGTGAATTAACCAATGGGCGTCCATGTCACGCACTGCGGAAACTAACTCCAACCACTTGCAGCCCAGACAGTGCATATTTCCGCAGTCAGGAAATGATACGCTTCCCGTAACAGTTTCTCTGTTAGTAAAAGACACAAACCAGTCATTTAACAGCATTACAGTTGACATGTTGCAACACAAAGATACACTAGTAGGATAATTATCTAATGGTAGCAACAAAGACTTTGAATGTAAACATATAATCTATTACACTGTTTATTTGAGCACTTTGTAAAATGTAGCCTACTATCTCAACAATATTCCAATGTTGTGATATATGTATGTAATCATAGTTACAAATGATTTGTTTTACCATTGATAAGTAAACATACTTCCTGACCTTCAAGACGTTATTGACCTTCAGCAATCTCGGCTTTAATTCAATGTGACGGCTCGGATTGTGTTATATTTCATAGTTGTATATTACTGACAAAAGGTTATTTGAGAGTAAGTCCTGCTGCTGTGTGATTAGGTCGGAGCAGAGCTATTTAATAGAAGAGTTACGACACCGGAAGTCCAAAAACGGTTATCGTCACGTGGTTCATGTAGACGAGGATCGTTCCCCGGAAGTTCATGGCGGGCAATGTGAATGCATTGATAACAGGAGATAGAACTACGATTTTTGGTAATTATTAGTGAATAAAGGTTTTGATTTGCAATATTTATACAACAAATCGATATGTGTATGTATTTACATCAATATGTTTTCAAAAATAAAATCGAATTTGCTAATATTAAGTGATAATATTAGGATTAGTGTGAACAACTAGTTTACATGTTACTAACAGTGCCTTGGTTAAAGAGCCTGTTGCTGTTTATTTATAGCTTTGAATTCTTTCAAACCAATATTATCTTCTTAAACTTGTATGGTAGTCAGGAGCATCACTTTCTAATGTTTATTGATACATTTAGAGGGAGGGGATCTAAAGTAATGCTTTAAAATTCAGATTAGATTCATTTCTACCATTTTCTTAAATTCATGGTAGTTTCAGTAATCCCCATGGTAACTGAGGACACAAGTTATCTAAATGACTAATGTCATCTGTATGGCTTTCAGAAAGGACAGGAGACCGACAGGATATGATGATGATGTTAAATGTGTTGCTTTAGGAACATCCATTGCAAATACATGGAATTCAATAAACATAGAAGAGCATATCATGCAGTTTGTCGGTGCCTTTTCCTCCGTGTTGTCCTGGTTTGCTGTGCTGCCTCCTAGTCGCCACCATGGTTTGCTGTGCTGCCTGGGGATGCTCAAATCGCTCAGAGAAAGGAGTACGAATGTACGGCTTTCCCCACTGACACAGAGCGGAGCAATTCCACGACCAACAGCAACAAAATATGTGATTTATATACAAACACTGCATTTGCACTTTTTCACAAAACGAAAACCACACCATTGGGAAAGCTTAATGTTTTGTTTAATACAAAAAAACAGGGAAAGGCTTGAAAAACACAGAGTTGAGACTCAGGGTGCAGGATGAGGGTCTCAGTGCAGGTATTCAGGCTCCATTGAACCCCCCTCTGGTTCTTGTGCTGAAAGAGGGAGCAACAGACAGGAGAAAGGGTTATACACACCTATATAGCACACCTATTGCCTTGGGGAGATAACGTGTTTACTTATATAAAACACTAGTATTAAACGTACCTTGTGTTTTCACTCTCACTTAAGTCCCTCTCCCTTTGCCATCAATCCAGAATCAGCTGGGCTGCAACATTATACAGACAGGTAATAATCAACATAATCACAAGGACACAATATGGCTCTGCTAAAAACACTCACTCTTACACGCACCAAAGTTATATTTATCTAATATTTAACTCCCTCCACCCCCGCATACAATCCCGTTTAGAAGCCCCTCTTCTCTAATTCAACATGTTGGACGAAATGACATTAAGAGAACGGAATTTACAATTAAAAGGCTGTTCAACGTGTGTTGCTAACTTGCTTCGGTATGCTAGCTTAATCTGTTATCTGTAAACGTTCCCTAAATCTACTAATTTAGGGATAATCCACTGACATCCTTTAATACACATGTTCATTTGAATCAGATGTACTGATAATATCCGCAATATACATCTTTAAACTTCTTCTTACCTTTAAAAGTCCGTCACGAACGGTCTATTATGCTGCAACTCCACAGCTCTGCCAGCCTTGGCGCTAACTTCCGGGGAACGATTGAGAGGCTCCACGATCCGCCATTGCTGTAAAAAAGTGGTCCATTGGAGTGAACGGAGATGTCGTAACTCTTCTATTAAATGGCTCTGGGTCGGAGGAACCACGCAGAGGACATCCGGTGCTGGAACCGTTTCAAGTTCCTCTCCACTGAAGAGGGAACGTAAGCTAGTGCCTACTTGTTGTTTTGGCTCGTGTATGTAGATGTGCATATGGTAGGTTCCCTAGACTGCACCACAGCTCTCCAAATGCATTAGTGTAAAGTAACTAAGCAGGACATTTTCTTAAGTATGCTATGTGTACTTCTACTCCACTACAATTCAGAGGTAAATGATATGTATTGAATACCTTTAGTTACTTCACGGATGTGGATGAATGATGGTCAATATAATCAAGTGTTGAATCAGACTTTAGTTCCACCTGGAGTAAATCCACCAGCTACCCTGCAGTCTACAAAGTACTTCAGACTAGCTGCACCTTCACCAGCTTTGAGAACACTTTCATGATCAATCATTATAAAACATATCATATATGTTATTCTGAAATGGACCAATCTGCACAACGACTACTTTCACTTATGGTACTTCAAATGAAGCTCAGCGCAAGTTATTTCAGGAAGACTGGTTCCCACGCTCTCGTTCACAATTCTCTTTCACTCACTCGCCCTTTCTCTCAATAAACAAGGGCCAACATACTAACAGCTCAACCAATCGGTTGCCTCTCATCCCCACAGCCAATCACAGCACACCCGGCAAACGTTAAAATCGGCTCTTTCTCTCCCCTGCCAACATCGTTCAGGAGAATTGATGCAACCCTCCTCCACCTCCAGTTTCATCAGATCCAAGGCAGGCTAGCCCAGAAGAACCCTCATCACTCCGGATGTATATTTACCTTTGGTTCTTCACCACCACCAGTGTCCAGACCCCGGGGGTTTCTCTTCTCTAGTCGGCTTTCTCCTCCCCCTTAATTTGTATGACGGGGTCTAATCTCCAAAACATGTTGTTGTGCATACGGCAATAAATATGTCATCAACTACGAACTAAGCCTCTCCTGATTGAACTATATGTTGATTGTAAAAACTGTGGCTTATTAGATGTTATTATTATCTCCAATATGTAGGCCTATACAAGCAAGTACACGTGTGTGTGTGTGTGTGTGTGTGTGTGTGTGTGTGTGTGTGTGTGTGTGTGTGTGTGTGTGTGTGTGTGTGTGTGTGTGTGTGTGGTGTGTGTGTGTGTGTGGTGTGTGTGTGTGTGGTGTGTGTGTGTGTGTGTGTGTGTGTGTGTGTGTGTGTGTGTGTGTGTGTGTGGGTGTGTGTGTGTGTGTGTGTGTGTGTGTGTGTGTTGTGTGTGTGTGTGTGTGTGTGTGTGTGTGGCGTAATATGGTATTTTATCTTCTACTTTGAAGCCAAAGTTAAAATCGAGGGGACATGTTAAAGGCTTTACTCCAGCAGATGTATTGTTGAACAGGGAGATTGGCTAGAAGTTGCAAAAGCCAAGAAAAACAAGCACTATAGTTTTCTTGTGTATGAAGCAAACACATGTGCATATCGACGCTCCAACACACACTTTAGAGCATATGCACAGGCCTAAAAAGAAAAGATGAATTCAGATTATTACACATTGTTCAAAACATTTACAAATCTATCTCATTTAACGAAGAGATAGGTTGTGCTCCCTCTCTCTGTTTCTTATCTATATCTATAGAACTGCTCGGGTCTTGATAGATCGAGTGGGGAAGTTCATGAGATCTTTCTAGACGGTTATCAAGAATAACTTTTACCCAATGACCTGTGCCCTCTCTGTGTCTGTGTCTTCTCTTGTTCCCATTAACCACATCTTTCTTCTTGTTTTGTGTCTATATCTACGCCGGGATCCGGAGGCGAGGCTGATCCTGTTGCTGTAGTCCTGTGTCCTGGATCCTCTATCCTGAGTTCTGGATTAAGTCGTGGACTTCGGGTCGTGGCTGAACCCTGTCTCTGCGGTCCTGCCTTGGGTCTCGTCATGCTGCTTCCCTGATGGCTTCCTCAGGACTGTAGCTGACATCCTCGTGGATTCATCTTCTCATTACAGACACATGCATTTCCTAACATTCGGTCTCTATGCTGTAACATGTATTATCTCTTTGATTTACACACGGCATCTATTGCACGTCTGTCCGTCCTGGGAGAGGGATCCCTCCCCTGCTGCTCTCCCTGAGGTTTCTCCATGTTCCCCTTTAAACTGTGGGGTTTCTCTGGAAGTTTTTTCTTGTACGGTGTGAGGGTCTAAGGACAGAGGGTCTAAGGACAGAGGGTCTAAGGACAGAGGGTCTAAGGATAGAGGGTCTAAGGACAGAGGGTCTAAGGACAGAGGGTCTAAGGACAGAGGGTCTAAGGACAGAGGGTCTAAGGACAGAGGGTGTCGTATTTCTCATATTGATATTCTGAACAAGTGTCTCGACTATAGGCTATTTTTATTTTATGTACAGCACTGGATGTTTGGCTCGACCAAACATCGTTTATAAATGTCCTATATAAATAAAACTTGATTTGATTTAAGGATGAATAATGTGACATGACATATCTTAAGAACACTCAGGAGGGAACAGATGGAAAAATGCATGCAACAAGTGCTGCAGGGAGATATCCCAAATGCTTGAAGGATGTCGCCCCCTGCTGCTTCAAAGAGAGCATCGCACAGGGAGAGGGCAGAGTACTCAGATCTTGTACTTGATTAAAAGTAGAAGTACTCAGATCTTGTACTTGAGTAAAAGTAGAAGTACTCAGATCTTGTACTTGAGTAAAAGTAGAAGTACTCAGATCTTGTACTTGAGTAAAAGTAGAAGTACTCAGATCTTGTACTTGAGTAAAAGTAAGACTCAGATCTTGTACTTGAGTAAAAGTAGGACTCAGATCTTGTACTTGAGTAAAAGTAGAAGTACTCAGATCTTGTACTTGAGTAAAAGTAGAAGTACTCAGATCTTGTACTTGAGTAAAAGTAGGACTCAGATATTGTACTTGAGTAAAAGTAGAAGTACTCAGATCTTGTACTTGAGTAAAAGTAGAAGTACTCATATATTGTGCTTGAGTAAAAGTAGGACTCAGATCTTGTATTTGAGTAAAAGTAGAAGTACTCAGATCGTGTACTTGAGTAAAAGTAGAAGTACTCAGATCTTGTACTTGAGTAAAAGTAGAAGTACTCAGATCTTGTACTTGAGTAAAAGTAGAAGTACTCAGATCTTGTATTTGAGTAAAAGTAGAAGTACTCAGATCGTGTACTTGAGTAAAAGTAGAAGTACTCAGATCTTGTACTTGAGTAAAAGTAGAAGTACTCAGATCTTGTACTTGAGTAAAAGTAGAAGTACTCAGATATTGTAGTTCTGCAAAAGTAGAAGTACTCAGATCTTGTACTTGAGTAAAAGTAGAAGTACTCAGATATTGTGCTTGAGTAAAAGTAGAAGTACTCAGATCTTGTACTTGAGTAAAAGTAGAAGTACTCAGATATTGTACTTGAGTAAAAGTAGAAGTACTCAGATCGTGTACTTGAGTAAAAGTAGAAGTACTCAGATCTTGTTCTTGAGTAAAAGTAGGACTCAGATATTGTACTTGAGTAAAAGTAGAAGTACTCAGATCGTGTACTTGAGTAAAAGTAGAAGTACTCAGATCTTGTACTTGAGTAAAAGTAGAAGTACTCAGATCTTGTACTTGAGTAAAAGTAGAAGTACTCAGATCTTGTACTTGAGTAAAAGTAGAAGTACTCAGATCTTGTACTTGAGTAAAAGTAGAAGTACTCAGATATTGTAGTTCTGCAAAAGTAGAAGTACTCAGATCTTGTACTTGAGTAAAAGTAGAAGTACTCAGATATTGTGCTTGAGTAAAAGTAGAAGTACTCAGATCTTGTACTTGAGTAAAAGTAGAAGTACTCAGGTCTTGTACTTGAGTAAAAGTAAAAGTACTCAGATCTTGTACTTGAGTAAAAGTAGAAGTACTCAGATCTTGTACTTGAGTAAAAGTAGAAGTACTCAGATCTTGTACTTGAGTAAAAGTAAGACTCAGATCTTGTACTTGAGTAAAAGTAGGACTCAGATCTTGTACTTGAGTAAAAGTAGAAGTACTCAGATCTTGTACTTGAGTAAAAGTAGAAGTACTCAGATCTTGTACTTGAGTAAAAGTAGGACTCAGATCTTGTACTTGAGTAAAAGTAGAAGTACTCAGATCTTGTACTTGAGTAAAAGTAGGACTCAGATATTGTACTTGAGTAAAAGTAGAAGTACTCAGATCTTGTACTTGAGTAAAAGTAGAAGTACTCAGATCTTGTACTTGAATAAAAGTAGGACTCAGATCTTGTACTTGAGTAAAAGTAGAAGTACTCAGATCTTGTACTTGAGTAAAAGTAGAAGTACTCAGATATTGTGCTTGAGTAAAAGTAGAAGTACTCAGATCTTGTACTTGAGTAAAAGTAGAAGTACTCAGATATTGTACTTGAGTAAAAGTAGAAGTACTCAGATCTTGTACTTGAGTAAAAGTAGGACTCAGATCTTGTATTTGAGTAAAAGTAGAAGTACTCAGATCGTGTACTTGAGTAAAAGTAGAAGTACTCAGATCTTGTACTTGAGTAAAAGTAGAAGTACTCAGATCTTGTACTTGAGTAAAAGTAGAAGTACTCAGATCTTGTAGTTCTGCAAAAGTAGAAGTACTCAGATCTTGTACTTGAGTAAAAGTAGAAGTACTCAGATATTGTGCTTGAGTAAAAGTAGAAGTACTCAGATCTTGTACTTGAGTAAAAGTAAAAGTACTCAGATCTTGTACTTGAGTAAAAGTAGAAGTACTCAGATCTTGTACTTGAGTAAAAGTAGAAGTACTCAGATATTGTACTTGAGTAAAAGTAGAAGTACTCAGATCGTGTACTTGAGTAAAAGTAGAAGTACTCAGATCTTGTACTTGAGTAAAAGTAGAAGTACTCAGATCTTGTACTTGAGTAAAAGTAGAAGTACTCAGATCTTGTACTTGAGTAAAAGTAGAAGTACTCAGATATTGTAGTTCTGCAAAAGTAGAAGTACTCAGATCTTGTACTTGAGTAAAAGTAGAAGTACTCAGATATTGTGCTTGAGTAAAAGTAGAAGTACTCAGATCTTGTACTTGAGTAAAAGTAGAAGTACTCAGGTCTTGTACTTGAGTAAAAGTAAAAGTACTCAGATCTTGTACTTGAGTAAAAGTAGAAGTACTCAGATCTTGTACTTGAGTAAAAGTAAGACTCAGATCTTGTACTTGAGTAAAAGTAGGACTCAGATCTTGTACTTGAGTAAAAGTAGAAGTACTCAGATCTTGTACTTGAGTAAAAGTAGAAGTACTCAGATCTTGTACTTGAGTAAAAGTAGGACTCAGATCTTGTACTTGAGTAAAAGTAGAAGTACTCAGATCTTGTACTTGAGTAAAAGTAGGACTCAGATATTGTACTTGAGTAAAAGTAGAAGTACTCAGATCTTGTACTTGAGTAAAAGTAGAAGTACTCAGATCTTGTACTTGAATAAAAGTAGGACTCAGATCTTGTACTTGAGTAAAAGTAGAAGTACTCAGATCTTGTACTTGAGTAAAAGTAGAAGTACTCAGATATTGTGCTTGAGTAAAAGTAGAAGTACTCAGATCTTGTACTTGAGTAAAAGTAGAAGTACTCAGATATTGTACTTGAGTAAAAGTAGAAGTACTCAGATCTTGTACTTGAGTAAAAGTAGGACTCAGATCTTGTATTTG
This sequence comes from Pseudochaenichthys georgianus, assembly GCF_902827115.2. Classification (NCBI taxonomy): domain Eukaryota; kingdom Metazoa; phylum Chordata; class Actinopteri; order Perciformes; family Channichthyidae; genus Pseudochaenichthys; species Pseudochaenichthys georgianus. The sequence continues at coordinate 40,173,329 of NC_047519.1, forward strand.
AGTAAAAGTAGAAGTACTCAGATCGTGTACTTGAGTAAAAGTAGAAGTACTCAGATCTTGTACTTGAGTAAAAGTAGAAGTACTCAGATCTTGTACTTGAGTAAAAGTAGAAGTACTCAGATCTTGTAGTTCTGCAAAAGTAGAAGTACTCAGATCTTGTACTTGAGTAAAAGTAGAAGTACTCAGATATTGTGCTTGAGTAAAAGTAGAAGTACTCAGATCTTGTACTTGAGTAAAAGTAAAGTACTCAGATCTTGTACTTGAGTAAAAGTAGAAGTACTCAGATCTTGTACTTGAGTAAAAGTAGAAGTACTCAGATATTGTACTTGAGTAAAAGTAGAAGTACTCAGATCGTGTACTTGAGTAAAAGTAGAAGTACTCAGATCTTGTACTTGAGTAAAAGTAGAAGTACTCAGATCTTGTACTTGAGTAAAAGTAGAAGTACTCAGATCTTGTACTTGAGTAAAAGTAGAAGTACTCAGATATTGTAGTTCTGCAAAAGTAGAAGTACTCAGATCTTGTACTTGAGTAAAAGTAGAAGTACTCAGATATTGTGCTTGAGTAAAAGTAGAAGTACTCAGATCTTGTACTTGAGTAAAAGTAGAAGTACTCAGGTCTTGTACTTGAGTAAAAGTAAAAGTACTCAGATCTTGTACTTGAGTAAAAGTAGAAGTACTCAGATCTTGTACTTGAGTAAAAGTAGAAGTACTCAGATCTTGTACTTGAGTAAAAGTAAGACTCAGATCTTGTACTTGAGTAAAAGTAGGACTCAGATCTTGTACTTGAGTAAAAGTAGAAGTACTCAGATCTTGTACTTGAGTAAAAGTAGAAGTACTCAGATCTTGTACTTGAGTAAAAGTAGGACTCAGATCTTGTACTTGAGTAAAGTAGAAGTACTCAGATCTTGTACTTGAGTAAAAGTAGGACTCAGATATTGTACTTGAGTAAAAGTAGAAGTACTCAGATCTTGTACTTGAGTAAAAGTAGAAGTACTCAGATCTTGTACTTGAATAAAAGTAGGACTCAGATCTTGTACTTGAGTAAAAGTAGAAGTACTCAGATCTTGTACTTGAGTAAAAGTAGAAGTACTCAGATATTGTGCTTGAGTAAAAGTAGAAGTACTCAGATCTTGTACTTGAGTAAAAGTAGAAGTACTCAGATATTGTACTTGAGTAAAAGTAGAAGTACTCAGATCTTGTACTTGAGTAAAAGTAGGACTCAGATCTTGTATTTGAGTAAAAGTAGAAGTACTCAGATCGTGTACTTGAGTAAAAGTAGAAGTACTCAGATCTTGTAGTTCTGCAAAGTAGAAGTACTCAGATCTTGTACTTGAGTAAAAGTAGAAGTACTCAGATATTGTGCTTGAGTAAAAGTAGAAGTACTCAGATCTTGTACTTGAGTAAAAGTAAAAGTACTCAGATCTTGTACTTGAGTAAAAGTAGAAGTACTCAGATCTTGTACTTGAGTAAAGTAGGACTCAGATATTGTACTTGAGTAAAAGTAGAAGTACTCAGATCTTGTACTTGAGTAAAAGTAGAAGTACTCAGATCTTGTACTTGAATAAAAGTAGGACTCAGATCTTGTACTTGAGTAAAAGTAGAAGTACTCAGATCTTGTACTTGAGTAAAAGTAGAAGTACTCAGATATTGTGCTTGAGTAAAAGTAGAAGTACTCAGATCTTGTACTTGAGTAAAAGTAGAAGTACTCAGATATTGTACTTGAGTAAAAGTAGAAGTACTCAGATCTTGTACTTGAGTAAAAGTAGGACTCAGATCTTGTATTTGAGTAAAAGTAGAAGTACTCAGATCGTGTACTTGAGTAAAAGTAGAAGTACTCAGATCTTGTAGTTCTGCAAAAGTAGAAGTACTCAGATCTTGTACTTGAGTAAAAGTAGAAGTACTCAGATATTGTGCTTGAGTAAAAGTAGAAGTACTCAGATCTTGTACTTGAGTAAAAGTAAAAGTACTCAGATCTTGTACTTGAGTAAAAGTAGAAGTACTCAGATCTTGTACTTGAGTAAAAGTAGAAGTACTCAGATCTTGTACTTGAGTAAAAGTAGAAGTACTCAGATCTTGTACTTGAGTAAAAGTAGGACTCAGATCTTGTACTTGAGTAAAAGTAGAAGTACTCAGATATTGTACTTGAGTAAAAGTAGAAGTACTCAGATCTTGTACTTGATTAAAAGTAGAAGTACTCAGATATGGTACTTGAGTAAATGTAGAAGTACTCAGATCTTGTACTTGAGTAAAAGTACAAGTACTCAGATCTTGTACTTGATTAAATGTAGAAGTACTCAGATCTTGTACTTGAGTAAAAGTAGAAGTACTCAGATCTTGTACTTGAGTAAAAGTACCAGAGTGTAGGAATACTCTGTTTCAGTAAAAGTCCTGTATTCAAAATGTTCCTCAAGTGAAAGTAGAAAAGTATTCTCATCTAAATATAGTGAAAGACAGTAAAAGTAGTCGTTGTGCAGATTGGTCCATTTCAGAATAATATATATGATATGTTTTATAATGATTGATCATGAAAGTGTTCTCAAAGCTGGTGAAGGTGCAGCTAGTCTGAAGTACTTTGTAGACTGCAGGGTAGCTGGTGAAGGTGCAGCTAGTCTGAAGTACTTTGTAGACTGCAGGGTAGCTGGTGGATTTACTCAAGTCTGATTTAACACTTGATTATATTTCACATCATACATCCACATCTGTGAAGTAACTAAAGGGATTAAAAATATGTAGTGGAGTAGAAGTACACAGTAGTGACACATTAGTACCTCAAAATTGTACTTAAGTACAGTACTTGAGTAAATGTACAGAGTTACTTTACACCTCTGTGTATAAGTTATGTATAAGTCATATTGTGTAGGTGGATTATGGTTTTATAATGCACGTGATCGGCAGCAAGTGTTACTTCTGCAGTGCATTATTTCTCATATTAAATATACATATACAAACTGGTGTAGCTTGAGAGTAGATTGACTCGATAGTGGATGAAATCAAAAAGACAGAGGCAGTCCCGCTCAATAAAAATAATTTATTTACAGTGGCATGAATCATAAATTAACAGCAGCATTGGCAAAAGCAACATTAGAGTCGACCGCTTGCATAAAGTGGTGTGAACGTCAGGACCTTTGCATAATAAACCCCTCACACACACTCTGAATGATCTGTGTGTGTTGGAACATAAAACCCTCACACACACTCCGAATGATCGGTGTGTGTTGGAACATCTGAACATCTTCATCACACATCGCACTGATTTAAAACGTTACCCAAAAACACTTTCAGCTGATCACTAAGACCGCTTGTACACAGTGGCATACCTCACAAGGGTGGTTAAAAGATATTCTAAAAGGGGGCGTGTTCGACTTATATCACAAACTAAATAATGTCTTCATGATTATTTCAAAGGTTTCGGAGATGTCCTTCATTTTACATCCATCTAACTGGACTAGTTGTATTAAATTAAATAAAAACGTCCTGTCAGAATTGCTTTTTGACAGCACCATTTAAACAACTAGTGCCATTAGTATTTAAAGACTCTACTGTCGCATTAAAGACATCTAGTGTCGAGGCTTTTAACTAAAAAACTACAAAATGTTGAAACATATCTCACTGGAATATAACTTAAACGCCCAAATAATAATTAGCTGTTTGTTTTTACATACCTTTAATTTAATATAATATTTTTTTCAGGTGCATTTAATTAGTTTAACCGATAATTCAAGTTTTTGCCGGCTTTATTTGGGTCAAAACTTCTTATAACGCCTGCAAAATGTAGCAGTTTTAACATTTCTCTTTAGAGGTTTGCAAAAAAAGATGTGGAGAAACTGAAACATTCAAAAACAGGGTTCTATATGAAATCTCCTCAGCTGTCCGCATTGATTTTACATTGATTTCTGTGTAAAATATAGATATTTTGAAGCATTTTATGTCAGAAATGGTAACCTAATTGTCCCAGGAGTCGTCTTGCATTACGGTTAAATAACCTTGTCACTTACAGGCCACCGTAGCTCAAATTCTATCACAAGTATATACTGTATATACTACTACAGTATACTGGAGACCAACATAAATCAGCAAAAGTCAAATATTATATAAATGCCCTTTAAAAGAAATACAAAATAAACAGTGTTAGTGAAGGAGAATCTACATGATGCATTGTGCACATATACAGTTTAACAACAAGAAAACTGCCAACACAGTATTATTGTATTTCTATGAGTTGATACACAGGTTGTTTTGTGAGGATTTTTGGGGAGAAATATAAAAACCCTGGCCGTCTAATTATTACACTTAAAGTATGAAGTGGTGAAACGCTCACTCAGCAGTATGTGGCAGAATGAATTCACCTGTCAAGCTTAAAGTTACAGTTCACAGATCTAAGGCATGATGCTTCATCTTAAGGTACTTACAGGAAATACAGTATTTTGCAATTGATAAAATATTCATCTAAAAATCTTCAATATATATATATGTATACTGTATCAGTCAGTAAAATATTATTAGTACTGTACATGGGTTTTGCTCTTGATTGCCTTTGCAGAGAGTTTCACATTCAGGACATTTCCACGGTTTACATTTAGTCTTCGAGGTTTTTGATCATATATTTGGGATTTTTACAATACGCTAGCACACTGGAGTACAATATGCAAGATGGACATGAAGGACAAATCATTGTAAAATAAAATAAAAAAAGGTTTAATATCAATTTCAGTGTTTCATGTTCACCTTCTTCTTTCCAGAAAAAAAGTCATACTATGGTTCCAGTATGTGCTTAACATATGTTTGGACCATGTGAAGTAGACGTCCACGTATTGTTAATTTAAAAGCTTATACAAGACAGCACCTTATACATATAGAGAGCACCTGTTGCCAAATAGTCCCGAGTAATACACTTTGGGCGTTTAAGATGCTGGGTCACCTTAATCTTCTTCATTAAATATAACATTTGGATTCAGGACCAGTAATCTGTTTATGGCTGAGGTCAGATCATCCTTGAAGTAGGATTTTGTCGACAGCTGTATTCCATCCTCACACGAGGCTATGTTGTTGTTTTTTAACACAATCTTACTCATTCTGCCTTTAATATCCCTCTGAATTGGTTTTAATTTGATTGATTTAAATTGAAACTGTCTGGTCATGTAAAGATCACAGCTTCACCCACAAAAAGTCCCAAAACAACAAACTACAAACGTCTGAATTATCCTTCAGCAGACAGAGAGCTTCATATAAATGCCTGTGAACTCCTGCAGGTAGTTTCGAAAACAATCACAGTAGCGTGGAGTTTTATTAGTAGGCCTGCACAGATTTATTTGAGAGGCAAAGCTACTTTAGAAGAAGAAATTATTTATTTGGTTAATCCTCAGTAGGTAGAGCACACAAACAATTTATATCTGAAAGTCAATATAACGTGTCTACAGATATCTAATGTTTACCAGGTCGCATGTTATTCTATAAATGTAAATATCATGCAATATCTAGCATGCTATGACTCTCAACATTTAGTTAAGTGTGTCAGCATGCTAGCTATTGCTAATAAACAGTAGCCTAATGGAAATGCCATGTTTGCAGGTTTTTGGACAAATTACTGTTTTGAACTGATGATGGAGTTGATTAGTAATTTTCATTTACTGTAGGGACATTTTAATGTATGTACCAATTGGCAAAGGAATGTTGGCTAGGTTAAGTAGGCTATCTAGTTAGCTTAGCTGAAACTAGGTTAAGTAGGCTATCTAGTTAGCTTAGCTGAAACTAGGTTAAGTAGGCTATCTAGCTAGCTTAGCGGAAACTAGGTTAAGTAGACTATCTAGTTAGCTTATCTGAAACCATGTCAATAATGCTATCTAGTTAGCTTAGCTGAAACCATGTTAAGAAGGCTATCTAGTTAGCTTATCTGAAGCCATGTTAAGAAGGCTATCTAGTTAGCTTATCTGAAGCCATGTTAAGAAGGCTATCTAGTTAGCTTATCTGAAGCCATGTTAAGAAGGCTATCTAGTTAGCTTACCTGAAGCCATGTTAAGAAGGCTATCTAGTTAGCTTATCTGAAGCCATGTTAAGAAGGCTATCTAGTTAGCTTAGCTGAAACCATGTTAAGACGGCTATCTAGTTAGCTTAGCTGAAACCATGTTAAGAAGGCTATCTAGTTAGCTTACCTCAACCAAGGTCAAGTGGGCTATCTCGTAAGCTGAACTCAAACTAGCTTAAGGGTAGCTAGTGAGTTTCGATGAACTTTCATATTCAAATTAGGTCAATTAAAATAGCATTAGATATCTTATGTCTAGCTATGATAGACTAGCATAATACCCAGGCAAGGTTACTGATTAGCTTACGCCAGATTAATTGACCTTCTATTTTTCCATTTGTGTTTCTTGCGCTCTACCCACTGAGGTCTCATTAAACCAAATAAATATGTCTGCTCCCGACAGATGTTCATTGGACTAAAACTCCAAACTGCTGTTAAGCAATGCCACAAAGAGGAAATGGGGTATTTAAAATCTAAGTATGTACACTATCTATACACATTCACCTTCATTCAAAAAGTCATTAAATAGGGATACAGCTCCCCAGTAACTACAGCAGTTGAAATATATTAACATTTAAAATCGACATCATGATGTACCATTCTGAGATTTTCTTAAAGAAAGATATCCTTGATTTTTTTTACTGAAATACAAATAATCTCTAAAACTTCTTCAAAACTATAAATACCAGTAAAATATTTCTTCATAAACCTTGTTATTCAATGTGTTTTCAGTGAGGCTCTCAAATAGAACCATAGAAAGTTCAAATCCAGAGGTTTCACTTATGCTCGTCAACCACTCTCTTCTCAAACTGCTGTTCCAGTTTCTCACACATGTGAACGCTTTCATTTACAGTATTGTCATCTTCCTGTTTTGCCTCAGATTTGGCTGGTGTAACGGAGGGAGCATCCTGTTTACATCGTGTGTCCTCAACTTCTCGTTAATTCTTCATGAGCAGAGTTACGTTTTTTGCATTTTCTCCTGTGTTACCTTGTCTTAAACACAGCCGGGGTCAGCAGAAGTTCTATAGAAAGACAGAAAATCACATTAATTATCAATTATTGTGAAGAAAATATGTGCACTCCGTGGTCGGAGAACAAGACTTTGTAGTCAGTCGAATAATTTAATTATTTTCTGATCGAAGTGTGATTTTCTACTGTATTATGTTAGGTAATATATTATTATTATTATATTAGGTGTGTAATAATTCTCATTCTGTCCTTTTATATTGACTCAACTGTTGTGTGATTAAGTTTTCATGTAAAGCGAACTCCGTATATCTAATGAAAAGGCATTGTTTCTAAATGTTACGTGAACATTATGTATAATAATAATAATAATAATAATAATATATAATATTTTTATAGCGCCTTTCAGGGGGAGTAGCGTACAAATAAACCTATGAAACTAACTATACAGTGTGTGTAGCTACACAAGCTCGGACACATGAAAGCAGTAGACATTTGTCCACAACCTGAACTCATAGTATGTTAACAGCATATTTATTTACAGACTTAAAACTAAATGAGACAATAAGTTCATGTGTGCAAATCTTTAACTTACAGAACTGGCTTCACTCTCTTGCGTCAACATCTCCATCCCGGCCAGCTGCTCCAGGATCAGACTGCCGTCCTCCACCTGTAGCAGGACGATGACAACAAGCATGAACACGCCTGCTAACAGGATATTATAACATATATATATGTTTACTGAGAGAGGAATCATTCGGACGTGATCAATAGTCTTCTTTTGTCCGACCGAAAACAAGAACAATGGCTTAATAGGTGTTGGAGCTATACATTATATAATTGTATATATGTTGGAGACAGGTGGTGGTGTGAGCAGAGCACTCGTAGGCACATGGTTTTTACAGGGTGTTTCCAGCCATAGGAGAGGCTTAAGGAACAAGACATAGGAAACCTGTTCATTGTTAATGATATTAAATCATATTTGACATGCTTGTCTGGACTTGGATCATTGCCTTGCGTAAGTTCCGCTAAGTAGTTCCTCAGCGGCGGTGTTATTGTAACTTTAGTATCTGTTTCATTTCTATATAAGTTTGGCCGCTACAATACAAAGCTTTCCCTCACCTGCTCCGTGTTCATGGAGCTCATCTGTCCTGCCATCTGGTTCATGTTTCCCCCGCTGCTGCCTGCCATCACTCCCAGGCTCATGCTGTTGGGGTTATTATACATTCCTGCGGTGGGTTGTGTGGAGTACTGCGACTGGGACTGCTGCGGGTACACACTGCAAGGAGGGAAACAGTCAAGTATGGAGAATATCCATACAAAGTTGTGTTGTTATTGTGTAGAGCAGGGGTGCCCACACTTGTTTGGCTGGTGAGCTACTTTTGAAATGACCAGCTCACCGGGGTCTACCAACCCAAATTAAAATCCCAAATTGCAAGGGTTGCTGAATAACACGTTTTATTTATACATGATAAACAATAGGGCTGCAACAAACGACTCATTTGATAATCGATTAATCTATCGATTAATGAAACGACTAATCGACTATTCGGACTGTTACTGTATGCCCTGCACAATTTCTCAAACGCTCTTATTTAGCATCAACTTTTAGATTTAGCTTGAGGTTGTTTTAGGCATGTGGAAACTAACAATGAAGACGATAAAGATGAATACTTGATTCAAAAATACATATATTATTAAATTATTGTGAACAAAATTAACATTGCTTTTTATTTAAATTAAATAAATGGTTTGTTTGTAGCCTTTATTTAACCAGGTGAAAGCCCCTTGAGATCAAAAGATCTCTTTTTCAAGGGTGACCTGCAAAAAAAATATTTCACATCAAAAGAAACAATGTTTTAACAAATCGTATTAAATAATGTGATGACAGAACGGTAAACAGAATAGCTGAAACTTTAACAAAATAAATAACTCAGTTACTTCTAGTCATTAACCCATGTTTGTATAATGTAGTTAGCTCCGTGTGTTGCTGCTAGCATACATAACGTGCCGTGGAAACGTTCCTCGTGGAGGGGGCTCCAGAGCTGCTGGAGAGACAGTGGAACCCGGTGCATTCCTCCGTCTGGATGTGGAGCACTGAGAGATAATGTTTGTGTAGCAATAATACATGACCTTTCTCTTTCTCAACTCGCTACTCGGAGGGAAGTCGCTGTCATATGCCTTTGAGCACTCCGATAATGCCTCTCCACGTTACCTTTCTTTGGCAGAGCGACGCTTGCTTTACAAATAAGGCAAATAACCCTGTTTTGTATATTTTAACGAAGCTGTTTTTTTTTTTTTTTATGAATGACTCGCGATCGACCCAGCAATGCTTGATTGACAGAAAAAGCGACCTATCGCTTTCCAGTCTGTTAACCCAGAATGCAAAGTCGACATACTGGGCACCTCTGGTGTAGAGTATGTCCTTTATGCTGCTGGAACAACCAGTTGATACATGTAATAATAATAATAATAATACATTTTATTCATAGAGCGCTTTTCTTGAAACTCAAAGACACTTTACAAACAGTTTTTTGACAGCAGTAGACATTTTGTTTTTGAAAGGCTAAACGGCATCAAATGTGGATCTAAGCAGAATATTGGAGTTTTGGAAATGATAACATCCATCTGTTGATCAATACATGTTGTTTTGGAAAGCTTTAGACAGGTTTAGATTACACAAGTCGGAAAACATCGTACAGAACCAGCACTGGAATCGAATGTACAATACTATCAGTGAAATAATAATGATATCTAAGAAGTTAAAGGTGGGGTCGGTCATTTTGGAGAAAGCAGCTCGAGATCGCTAGAATTAGAAAATACACAACCGGAACAAATCTGCCACTTCCTCACAGAGCCCCTCCTCCAACACACACGGACGCGCACATGACCAATGAGGGCAGAGATAAGTCTGTGCCCCGATGGAAGGCTGACAGGCAGGTAGAAAATGAACTGCTGTTACCTGTTGCTGGTGGAGATGTTGGCCGACTGGGTCCACGCGCTGCTGGGCTGGTACCCGGGCAGTCTCTGGTTGGGACCCTGGTTCTGTGGCTGGACCTGGTTCTGCTGTTGCATCATGGGACTTTGCCCCTGCTGCATCCTGGGGGACAGCAGCGGGCTCTGAGGGGTCGCAGCTCCACATGGGAACCCTGCCACTGGATCCTGACGCTGCTGCTGACTCATCGCTGCAGATCGGAGCAGATACAGACACATTCAGTCCCTCCTCAAAGCCCGCCTGTTCAGATCAGCCTGCTCGCTGAAGTGCTACTCGTCCCCGGTCCTGTTGGGCTGTCTTAAACCTTTCCTTAGAACATTTTATTAATTGTACGGTGTCCTTGGTGCTTTGAAAGGCGCCTCGACATAGAATGAGTTATTATTATTATTATTATTATAAAAGGGTCAGAAAATGAAAGTAAGATAATCAGACGCTTGAGAGACATTAACTACCTTGTGATTTTCATCTGTAGTCAGAAAAGTACCTGACTCCTATTCTCCTCTCATATCGTTAGAAAGGACTCAGACATATCTTGTGTGGAAATACTATGTTTAAAATGTGGTCATGCCAATAAAGCCCCTTTGTATTGAAGGCACACAAAACTACACACAGACATCAGTGCTGGCATTTCAACATGTTTAGAATCTTTGCTTTAATTAAGTGGATATTACAATTAAAAGACCAGCAATGTACCCAATAGCGAACTCGTTTTAAAAAGCTCAATAACCCCACAAGCTATTGCCGAAGTCAAAAGGCTCTTTGAAAACTGAACTTCTGATGCAAACGTTTGTAGAAAGTATTCAGGATGGATCCTATCCTTACTTCAGAGATCTAAAGGTTCCGGAAGAACCTTTTTTGTTTGTGATTCAATTTGATTAAGAGGGCGTGCCAAACACGCTCTTAAACAAGGACTGAAGACGCATAAAAGAACACAAATACATGTATAGGCAAGATGTTTAGTTCACCACTCTATATATCTCCTTCACAAACATCCTGGTGTGCAGAGTGGATGCTTTGGATATGGGTCAAAACCCGAAACAAAGAAATATGTGAGAGCAGAAAATGTTCTGGAACAAAGACAACAACAAAAAGGGGTTTGATCATTCAACCCAATCAACTTAAAAGAGGACGAATGATTAAAACAAAGTGATAGTGTTCGACTGCCGCCACCACAACAAACAGAAGCGACGTGACGCTGACGAAAATACCTGAGCTGCTGAACTGGTAGGCACTGTGCTGAGACGGAGGACTCATAACCCCGCTGTACTGTCCGCCTACATTTCCCATCATGCCCTGGCTAGCCAAGTGATGGCTGGGGGAGAGAGGGGAGGAGGAGAAGGGGCTGGAAGAGCCGGGATGAGGAGGTGGAGGAGGAGAGGGCAGGTTGGTACCGTAGCTGGACGCCGGGTAGGGGAACTGCTGAGGGTTGCCCTGGGGGAGCCGGGGGTTGGTGCCCCCCATGGGCATCGGCGTGGGGGCGGACCCCCCGCTGGGCACTCCCTGAGTCCTCATCATCATGGCTCTCTGCTGCTGGACCACCTGCTGCTGCTGCCGCTGCCGGAGGTGGTTATTGAGGTACTCGCGCTGCCGCTGGGCCAACATCTGGGCGTTCAGGGTTCCCTGCAGACAGACGCAGGGCGAGGGGAAGCTTCGGTAAGATTAACGGGCCAAAAGCAAGAGTCCTCGGAAGGACTCGAGCCACTCAGACATTATGCAACACACTGAGCAACAATCACCACTTTGACATGGCAAAAGTACACACGTCCTTTAGTCAAGGAGAAGTACAGATACTCGTGTTTTCTGAGGAGCAAGAGTTTAGCACTGATTGATAGCCATTGTTGTTCATGCTATTAATACAACGTATGGCCCAATGTGTAATTAAACCTAATCACAATCATCTGGATTTTAATTAATCTGCAGAAGCTTTTGCACAAACTATTTATACCACACACACACACACACACACACACACACACACACACACACACACACACACACACACACACACACACACACACACACACACACACACACACACACACACACACACACACACACACACACACACACACACACACACACACACACACACACACACACACACACACACACACACACACACACACACACACACACACACACACACACACACACAACCCTTACCCTTAACCCCCCCCTTATGGGGACCTCCAATGTGTCCCCATAAGGGAGGCCAGTCCCCACACGTGACTATGAAAACAGATGTAGGTCCCCACAAGTATAGTAATACTAGACCACACACACACACACCTGGTTTGGTACATTAGATCTTAGAGGTAGATTCATGTTGGACACGCCGCTCATCTGGTTCCCCATTGGCTGACGGTTCTACAGAAGGATATACAGAAAACTTTATTAATCTCAAAGCAAGATGACAGAAGACATTATAAAACACACCAATCACCACTTAGTGTAGTTGCTATTCGTGTTGACAGAGACGAGCTGTTCTCCCCTAACTCTCCACCAGGTGGCGGTCTATACAGTTAGGAAGGAGTGGATAACAATTGAGTGATAACCCCCTTTGATATGTAGTATGTATGGGGGTCCTTAGACATTATGACTGAACAACTAAACAACAACAAGACACAAAGTACTCAGAAACAAAATGCATTAATTCAGAACACTTACAGACAATAATAGAACACAAAGGATCTGCAATCACAAGGGGAACATTATGGGAACATAGGGTGCAATCAACGTTCTGAGTGCGTGTGAGTGTGTGTGTGTGTGTGTGTGTGTGTGTGTGTGTGTGTGTGTGTGTGTGTGTGTGTGTGTGTGTGTGTGTGTGTGTGTGTGTGTGTGTGTGTGTGTGTGTGTGTGAGCAGGGAGCAGCTGATGAATCAGAAAGCTGAAGCTGTGTGTTCTCTCTGGCGGCTGCTGTTCACACTCAGTGAACCCTGCTGGCATCACAGTTAGAAGAAAACAAGCAAAAGGAGACGGTTTGATTGTTCCCAGTATGAATGAGAAGCTTCTTTCCACAGAAATGACGCACTTAAAGAGATTATATTCTGTGTACCTCTACTACAGTGTGTCATAACGGTTTTAGTGCATGTAAATGGTCTGCAAAGGCTAACATCCCCGTCTCCCACACACACATATGAACCCTGAACATGAGCAGTATGTGTCCTCTTTAAACCGTGTCCGCTATCTGTAAATAAATACCTCATATTTACACAACCATATATCTTATATAATAATAACACATTTCTTTTGGGGGGCGCCTTTCATAACACCCAATGACACCTTACATAGGGGCAATATAGGGAACAATTAAAACAGTGGATTTAGTGAAGTATCAGCCGGGGTAAGACAAGACAAACAACAGGAAATGGACTACAAAAGGACACAAAAGGACACAAAAGGACACGGGGTACATGATTATAACGAACATGCCAGTTTGAACAGGTGGGTTTGGATGTTGTTATGGAGTCAGACCGTCGGATGTGTCGGGGCAGCGAGTTCCAGAGGCTGGGAGCCGAGCAGCTGAAAGCATGGTTTTGAGGCGAGAGCTTGGGACGGTGAGAAGTCCTACGGACGGAGAGCGGAGGGTGCGGGAGGGGGGGGGGGGGGGGGTGTACTCCGATATGCAACAACCTGTAACTGCATTTAATCTTAAATTGAATCTAATCCAATGTCACCATCTGAAGCTTTATATAATTAAAGTTTCAAAGTATTATGTTAGTGTCACATATATTTAACATGTTCATTCAAATGCTCAACGTTTTACTGTGATATCTTGCTTCAATACTTTATCACTTTTGTTGTATTATTATTTGAATTTGTATTCTATTGTATCTTTACCTTACCTTGTGGGAATCCTGTTTTTAACTCTGACCCCGTTGCTGCTATAGACGCCCGAATGTCCCCAAGGGGATCAATATGGTTTCATCTTATCTTAACTTATCTTATCTTAAATGTGTTGCCACGGTGCTGTCAATACACATCGGAAAGAAAAGAAAATGTTTGAAGCAGGGACACATGGAGGATGACATTTTAAAGCGCTGGGATGTCACTATTTCTATTTGATTTGTATTTACTTGCAACTATATATACTTTATTGTGTTGCACTGTTGGAGGAGCTCTTACAACAATCCAACATATACTAAAATACAAAAATACAAAATAAAAAGTAGTGCAAAAAAATCTATATACATGTACAAGAACAGAATATGAAATAAATTAATGTAACTATTATTATTAGTTATTTTATATAAACAAGTAGATTGCAAGATGACAACAGGAATGTTTATCGGGGCACTTCACAGAGTTCAGGTGTTTATCAGTCGTATAGAGCATTGGTTCCAAACCTGGGGGGCGCCAAAGATCGCAGGGGGGGCGCCAGGCCTCAGATGATTTGAGGCCAAATATGATATTTATAATTTTTTCTTTTTTAATAATTTTTTTTTTTTACATATAATTGTAACGCAATACACGATTGTCACTAAAAGCCTTGTCTCTACATTACAATAAAATATCAAAAATAGTTGATTAATTTATTTGAATACAAATTCAAGTTAGTATTAAAGGCATACAAAGACCGAAATGTATAATTCTTTCTTTAATAGAAATGTTTCTTCAGCCCGTAAAGTGTCCAAACCGGGCTTGTCTGGATAAGCGCATTTTTAAAACATAGTCATTGTCCATGCCGGTTTCAGTATACCTTGTGTGTGTGTGTGGGGGGGGGGGGGGTGCAACTTCCAACAGGAGTCCTTTGGGGGGGGGCTCCACTGTTAAAAAAAAGGTTGGGAACCACTGTTACAGAGCGGTGAAGTCCCGCCCTTCTACTTCCGCCCCATGGGACCTTATTTCTGAAAAAGTATGTATTGAAGTCGATGTGGAGAGAAAACGTATCTCTCGATCCCGTCTGAATTGTGCCATGAATTACACATATGATGTTTGTCAATCTTAAATAATTATTTCCACGTCAAAAAAGTCACAGTTTGTCGTAAATCTGTTGAAATATAAGACTATGAAAAATACGCAACTAGAAAGACTACAAATCCCAGAATCCCGGTCCCGCATACTGGCTCTCACGGAACCGACTAACTCCCCTTGTGTGTGTGTACAGCTCTCAACGTGCCCAGACTTGGAGTGATTTTCACCTCTTTTAATACTTTCCGCCTCATTCTGAAAGAAAGAAGTGAGATGTGCCAACGGGACGGCCGTCTTGGTGTGTGGTGCGAGATGGGAGATGTAGTTCATTCAGCGGTTTCACACAAAAAAAGTTTTACGACACATTTTAATTTTTTTGATTTGCAAAATTATCTTTTAAATTGACAAACATCATATGTGTAATTCGTGGCACAATTCAAACGGGATCGAGAGATAATCTTTCATAACTTTTCCGAAATAAGGTCCCATGGAGGTCCCCCGTAAGGGGAGGGACTCCGCCTCTCTATGGCCCGTGGGATAAAACTGAGTCTGAGTCCGTGGTCTTTGTGCGGATACTGCGGTAACGAGATTTAACACAACTTGAATTGAGAGGAGGGTGAGGGAAGATGAAGGGTGGGGTAAAGGGAATATCTGGGAAAGTATGTCAAATATGTGTTGCCACCACCCAGCTGGGCCTTTATTTGTACCTTATCTTATCTTAAATGTGTTTGGTTCCAAGTTGCTGTCAATAAACAACAGAAAGAAAGGAATGTAAGATGTTTGTTGCCACCCACCAGCTGAGCCTGCAGGCGGTGCTGCAGCTGGAGCCTCAGGTTGTTGGGTTGCGGCCCTCCAGGATTGGGCCCCACCGGCCTCATCCCCCCCGCTCGGGGCCCCCCCGGCATCCTCATCATGGGGGGGTACCCAGCAGGGGGCATCCTCCCCATGTGGCCGTGGTACCCCACATCATGAGTCATGGAGCCGTAACCAGGGGGGTCTCCGTAGTGCTGGGAGTAATGGAGGGGCTTCATGTTGTGATCTGAGGAGACCAGGTACTGTTCTGACATGTGCCCCTGCATGGGGGGGGGAGGGAGGAAGAGGAATCAAAACATGTTATTTGTATCAGATTTTCTTTCGGTTTTATCGCCACTATCACCACCTTTCAACACAAGGCAATTCAAGTACCAAGTACAGCATCTCCCTTAACCTGTTCAGCCCTGAGCCTGCTTTTCAGGTCTCAGGCTCGAAAATGACATTCCCAGAACAAATGACCATATCTTCACTTCTAAAAGGGTTAAATTAATAATCTTTTTTTCTCAAAGTAATGATAAACCTGTGAGTTGGATGTAGAAGAGTCAGAATCAATATAGATGTTTTTTATTTTAAAGAAAATTCAGATTGAACATAACTGTAAATTATAGTGTCCGTCCAAATATTATTTTTTACTTATAGTGAAAACTACCCTTGGATGATGGTAAGGTAGACTAAAAGCTTTAGGAATCCAAAGTACAACATATAATAAGTACCCTGTATCAAGATTGATGCAAAACATTGACATTTGACCTTTTTAGAGAGGTTTAGCAAAAAAGACTCCACCTCTGAGGTGATTTGGGTGAAAATGGGCGTTTTTACCGTTTCTCTGGAACCCATTGGTCGATTTTGGTGATTGACACCTCTTTCTGACCGTTAGAGCCAATAGAATCGAAGGGGAATTTCCACACACACATACACTACCATTGAGAAATGAGAGCTATGCGCACACAGTTTTGCATGAGCGAACCTATCTCTCGCTCTGACATCTGGAAACGGAAAAGCAGGTTTATTGCTTATGGATTATCAGAAATCATTCAAAGGGACACAGACACATTGGATTAACCTATGGATTACCTTCAGCAGCGTGTTTATCGTTTTAATGCCATTGAAGACCACTTTTGACCAGACAACGACCAAGGTAAGCCATTTTGCTGTTTTTAGCTACCTAGCGCCACATGATTTGATGTCTGTTCTTGTTAATATCTTCGTGAGTTCTTATCATAGAGTGATGATGTATGTACCAATCGATTCTATGTCATCTCACGATGCTAGTCGATATGTTGGATGTGCAGTTAAGATAAGTAATAAGGGTGTTATGAGTGAGTTTCTGTGCCGTAATGCGTTAGCATTTTCCCGCTCGTTGCTAATTCAGAGGCTAAGCGTTAGCATTGTGTTTTTTTTTTTAAAGAAAAATAATAAAATTATCAGTTAGCTGAGTTTCTTCCCGTTACACGGATATAAAACATTCATAGTTTATTAAATATTAAGATGCCCTCAGACGCTGTTTCCTGCAGATGACGCGTTGTTCCCCCGGTATCGGGCGGTGTAGAACAGGTTTAAGCATCATTTTGTTAGAGAGTGTCTGCAATGTTGTTAACTTTCCAATCGTTAAATATTGATCCATTAATGGAGCTTTCCGCTCATTATATCACGTTAAGAGGTTGAATGCGAGTGTATGGTTTTTACAGCATTTAGATTGATGATATGTTTACACAAGTACTTCTTATCTTATCTATGTATGTATATATTATAGTCGGGCAGTGGCTCGTCAGTAGGGGCTTGGACTGTGAGCCGTAGGAGTGTGTACTGCTAGTTCACCTCCTGGTTAGGGTTTAACCATTTATCTCCAAATCTCCAAATTCTGACTTTCTCAAAATCCCAATTCTGATTTTTTGCAAAATGTTGACTTTTTCGCAAAACCGAAAAATTAGGACTTTTTCGCGAATTCTAAAAATTAGGACTTTTTCGCTAAATCTAACAATTATTACTTTCTCCAAATATTTCTTGAGCAAGGCACCCAACAACGGTTTGGAGGGTCTCACCTGTCCAGCCAGCGTTGGGATCCCCAGCATCTTGTCGATCTCCTCCAGACCCTCGTAGTCTTTCAGCACGGAGC